>NC_047650.1:41844288-41922614 GCF_902201215.1 Prunus dulcis
CTCTAATCCCACGCTTTACAGATCCCCTTTGATGGCTCCCATGAACCTTCTTCTTCTTCCTATAACTGCGGCGGCGGCGACGATTGCTCGGTGTTTCTAGGGTTTGATTCTAGGATTTTTGTGTTTTGGGGGTTACCATTAGACCATTACTTGAGTATTTATTGTCCCCTTTTGACTTTTACTTTTCCAGAGTTATTATCCATATAAATAATTTAGTATTTTCTCGTTTAATACTCGTATTATACACATACGTATGCATTTTTCAATAATACTTCCGTTTTTTGTACAGGTCTTAAAGGCTCGGTAAAATACAAGTTTTTTAAAAACATACAATACATATATTTTACACGTACGTACATATTTTTCATTTTAATACACGTAGTGTTTATAAAGTTTTCAATAATACACACCAAATTCAAGTATTATCCACATAATTTTCACATATTATTGAATTAAAATAATATATATTAAAATAAATTATTGTAAAATATTATATAGTGGCCGAACTTTTTAGTTGTAACTTACCAAAATTATAATTTTTTTTCATAAATCGTATAGCCGTGTGGCTATAGTGGGCTTTTTAAATAAATTTTTTAAATAAATCGTATAGCCGTCCGGCTATACTGGGCTTTTTTTAATTAAAAAGCCTAGCCGCGCGGCTATACTCCGATGTTTTTAAAAAAAATTTAAAAAATAAATAGTATAGCCGTGCGGCTGTACATTTTTAAAGTTTTTAATAAATAGTATAGCCGCACGGCTATACTGTTTAAAATATAATATATTAAAAAAGTACAGCCGCCCGGACATACCCCTTTTTTGGAAATTAATAGTATAGCCGAGCGGCTATACTTTTTTATTTTTTTATTTTTTTAAGAGCCTCTTAGGCTTTAGGCGTTATGCGGGTCCCATACTCTTTTTTTGGAAGCCCATAGTCCACGAAGTCTACCAAGGCTTAATAAGGAAAGCCCAGCATTGTCAACGAGTGGGCAAGGAGGCGACTGCTGAATCCAACTCCATCATAGGCCCCCACTACCAAGGCTTAACGGTCCAGAACAAATTATATTTTTTTAAAATACTGTTTTTATTTTTTATTTTTAGAACGAAAATACTGTTTTTTAGGCCAACATAAATTTTATTTTGAAAGAGTATATTGAACTTTTTTAAACTAAAAAGAAGGCATTGCCCCCTGATTTATACACCTTGTTCCATTTTCCCTATGAACTTTTAATTTGGTATTGAGGCCCACCAATATTTCAAAACGTGTTAATGTGCCTCCTTCCATCAAGTTTGCCAATTCCTCTGTCAAACTCAGCTGCATATTGGCCAACTCAAGATTGACTTGATCAAATCTTCCATTCAAATTATATTCTGAATCAACATAGAAAAAGTGAAAATAGGCGAAAATTGGGGATTTCATAGGTGAAAATGGCCTCTGAAGGAAAGAATGGGTCGAATTAATTAGAGTTTAAGTGAGTTTAAGTGGGTAAACCAAATCTTAATTTGAATGAACAAAACCACCCCTATATTTTAAGGGTGTTGCTAAAATTATCTCAAAAATTAAATATCTCTAGCACACTGGTTTTACATTCAGTTTTTCGGTGATAAGTCATATAATTTCATTAAGGTCGAATATCAAAAGCCATACATTTCTTTTTTCATCTTTAGTTATATATGTTATCCATTAAAAGCTAACAATTTTTCTTGCAAGGAATTAGGCTATATGTATGATGTAGGACCCCGTTTCGGTTTTCGGCAGCAGCCACTATAATCTCAAAGTGGGCCGTTTGTGAACTACATGCACATCATAATCAGCACGGAACTCACACAAAACTACAACTGATGGAATGGTACCCAAATTTCCCGCTAAATGGGATCCACAACCTATAATATTGGACGTGAATATCACATTCACAATCACATCCCTACGCATGCATGATTATTCATAGCATCTGTTAAGATTTCAGAGGGATGGATTTTTGGTTCACCGTTAGCTATATTGATATTCTTTTCAATTTAACCACATGTTTAACAGGTATGTGGTTTTATACAAAAGGTCTCGATTTTATTAGGAGTGAAACCGTTTACTATATCCGATTTTCTATTTTGTTAAGTTCTCAATGTGGTACTCGTGTATTCTTTAACAGCATCAATTGAGAGATTTTTCAAACGAGTTTATGTGAGGAACCACTTAATGATACGAAGCGTTTACATTTTAAGTATTTATTAGAAGATCACTTTTGCAAAAAATCAATTAAATCTAAAACAATTAACCACTTAATAAAATGGTTGTCATTTCAATGTTTTCTTAAAGCACCATACTCGCATATTTAGTTGGTCACAACTAGATAAGAGTCTTGACTTGCACACATGTGGTTTCAAGTTTGAACTCCCTATAACACGTTGGTAGTGTCTGGTAAGAAACCCCCACTCTTTTGTAGTTTAGACTATCGCTTATATTATATATATATATATATAGTTGGCAAGCTTTGGTAGAGAGCAAGTAGTTGGCTTTGTTGGGTGCCAACCAAGTTAGTAATCATGTCCTATCCAACATAGCGGGGTCCGGGACATGCTTTTTTTGTGCAACAAGCCAACGACCATAGCACACTGCTTTGAAACTTGCAACTGCATTGGTCCCCCTTCCCTCCTACCGTACGTACTTGCCCATGACAGCCAGCAACCCAGAGCTCCATCCTTTATCCAAATTATTCATATTAATTATATTTCATGGCTCTAACTAACTCTCTAATTAAATTAATTATTAATTGTTCATGACTCTCGATAGCCCTTAATCTCTTGTGTCTACCTAATCCTTCACAAACAATACTTATAACAAATATTATACGTGCATAAAGTGTGTGTGAAAAGAAAAGGAGCCAGTATAGAAAATGAGGGTCGTGCAGGCGTCAGGGAGTTGCCGGCAAGGATGGCCTTGCCCGATAAGTCATTGCAGCAGGTGGTGGAGATATCTGCCCAACTCTGAGTTCCAGTTTTCTTTTTTTATCAACTATACTATTCCTGCGTTTAAATTTACTATTAATACTCTTAAATTATAAGAGATATGAATCTACATTATGGACTTAAGTCCCACAAAATTGCACACCTAGATTAAGTCAGTTGACTGTGACAATGTACATGCCCTTTTGAACCTAAATTCGATCCCCCGTTTTACGTTATAATAATTCAAAATTCAACGGAAAATTATTTCTTTTTTCTTAATAAATAAGTAAAGTGGACAGCCCACAATTGAATCACGGGCCAACAACATTACCAATCTCTAAGAGCCCCAACAAAATTCATGAACTAAAAGACTCGAATGTAGTACTGGATAGTCCAAGGAGAGGAGTGAGAAATTATGGAAGCTGACCTGCCAACCACTGAACTTAAAAACAGCTTGAATCAATATCCAAATGCAATGATATATTCTTCCAATTTTCTGTCATGGAGTGAATGGAAAGCAAAGGAAAACTACATCACATGTGATGCCTTTTGCCGCCATTTTTGTCACCGAACGTAGAATCCTAATTCATTGGCTTCAAATATACTCTTTAATTTATCATGTAGCACTCACTTTAGCTGAGATCTCAATTCTTCATCAGTTCACAACACTTTGGACCAATTCGTTTTATTCCCCTGTACAAGTAGTCTCTGACTAGAAGGAAGTTAAAAGATTTGTCCAAAACCAAAAGAAGGAAGTTAAAAGAGAGATAGAGGTGGTGGAGGAAGTTCTCTCTCATGAAATCGTGAGGATTTATCTTTCCCTTTTATTTATTTATTCATAAATCAAGTACAAAGACTGTCAGTCAAAAGAGCTAGAACAAATGCAGATAATTACGAGAGGTTAATACAAATATGGAAACACAGTAATTACTTAGAGTTAGTTTATATCTATATCTATATAAAGTAAAATGTAAAGAATGGTGAAACATTCAAAATACCAGAAAATGTCATTGGTTAATGCAAACATTAAGAATTGAAATTATTAATTAAATGAGGATAATATGGTAAAATTCACACTTTTCATATTTAAAAAAATTTAAATTAAAAGAAAAATCAGATAATGAATCCTATTTTTATGGAACACAACTGCCCATTATCTTTTGTAATTCTAAAATAAACTTAAATTTATTATAGAAAAGTCTCTCGCAGGCGTAGAAGCACGTGCAAAGAGACTAGTCTATATAAGGAGGAATACATCAGCAACAAGCACACAAGGTATATCTCCACTAATAGACACATAAGGCCAAATAAATTTCGACATAAAAGTCGGTAGCCTGAACAAATCAGACATGAACCGCGGTGCTCCAAACTATAAATACAACTACAAATCTTTAAAGTCTCACAAATATAAAACATAAGTAGAAACTAGACAACAAACAAACGCCACACTCACAAAGAATTAATGTAATTATTGTAACTTAAGAAACTGAAAGTAAATAATTCAACCACCTAGTCGTCATTGGGACAAACTGGAGTACCCAAAGAAAATAGATCCACCCAAAACATTATTGTAGATTTGCTACAGAAACTCTAAATGAACAACACCAAAGAAAAAGAGCAGCCAAACACCGACATGAGTAGGGGACAATCCACTCGCTCTCAAAGGCAAGGAGAGTCGTAGACTAAACAAAAAGACACAAGCCTTTTGCAGCAAAAAGCCTCCCACAATTCAACACCTACACATGTGTTTCAGTGTCTCCACTTGATTGAGTTTAGACTAATCATCTTTTCAATTGAGGAGACGTAGTATGTACCGGATTAAAAAGTAAATGTCTTATGAATCTAACTTCTTTAGATTACTTTATCTTTATCTATATTCTTTGAACTTATTGTTTAAACATATATAACTATTAATAAGAGAATTGCCATTAAACAATAAACTTGTCGTTTGATTCAATAAATATCCTTAAAAAATTACATTAAAAAATTGGCTTTTTAAGAATATTTCCAATAAGAAGACCTGAGGCGGATCCTACAACCATACATATTAAAAGTAATTTTGTATCTGAGGAGGAATGTCTTTTTTCTTCTTTTTTTTCGCCAATGTATCAGCTACCATATTAGTTTCATAAAAGATATGATAAATATAATGAGTTATTTTTTTTTCCTTCAAAAAGATAAAAAGTTTATAAAGAAGCTCCTTAAACCGATGAATCTTACAACCATACATATTAAGGGCTCTTTTAGGAGTGACTCTAGGTAGACCAAAAAACACTTATATGAAAAATCACTTATATATATATATATAAAATAAAATAAAGTATTTTAAGTGGTTTTAAGTGATTATATGAAGAAACACATTCTCTCCAGAAGTGATTCCGGTATATTCAGAATCACTCTCAAACAAGACCTAAAAGTAAGTCTGTAATATAAACATTGAAGGAAAAATGACCGAACCAAATACTGATATTTGAGGAGGAATGTTCTCTTTTGTCCACTATACGTATCAGCTACCCCTTGCTTCACGAAACATATAATGACTAGTGATCCGTATATAGATGGAGCATTAAAAGTTTTTAATATTACATAGATGGCTCCACAATTTGCTCCATCCCTGTCATGATAAATTCAAACCTGCTTGAGCTTGTTGATTTAATATCATATTTGCCCAATGAAAGGGACAAGGTTAAGTCCGTCAAATCCAACCACATGGACACAGGTTAAGTCAGTCCGTCAATTTTTGCCGTCCAAGTTGTGTCAAGTTATCTTCTTCCAATCGTACAAATCATATAATTATCCTATCCACCTTTTGTCTTAATTATGAAAAAAAATGTAGACCACTCTCCATTTGCATATAAGTTTAGCGATTGTGGGACCTCTACAACCACAAAATGTTGAACACAAAATTAATTGCCTTAAGAATTTAAGTAGCATAGCATAACAAGTAAATATAAATAATTGATGGTTCTTTAAATCCGCGGGTCTTATCTTAGAAGTGGCCCAATGGTGGTCCGACCCGTGAGCACCTTTAATTCTTTATTGTAATAAATTATAGAATATTATGATAATATGATCACGTAGTACATTTTGTATACATGTATGAGTGGGTACTATAATTTATTTCCCATTTTAAAGAATAATATCAATAAATATTCACTTGCATTATAACACTTATACAAAATATATCATATAACAATATTATCGTAGTATTCTATAATCATTTCTTCACGGTTAAATCTCCCAACCAAAACGCATCTTATGGTGGTCGAACATGAGCCTCCATAGATCCCTGGCAAGACCACCTCCGTATGCACCAAGTGAGTGTGCCGTTCCGAGGATGCCTTCATAACCACGTGAGGCGGGTCATTGATGTTGAGCATAACGGATGCCAATCCGTATGTCCAGCTAATAAATAAAATAATCGGTCGACGAGGGTTTGTCTCAGTTGTTATAGCTACGTGGAGGGTCTGAATCCACGTAGCGAGATATTAGTAGTTGACTCGGCTCGATCAGTCTCCTACGTCAAACACTAAATAATTTGATACCCAAATTCTGCATAGTTTCTTTCCATTAACGTACTATATATTATCTCATCATGCCTGTATATATTTTAGAGTGCATGGGTACCAATAAAATTGGATATAAGAAAAAAGAGCCCATAAGATTTGCCCACCACATGTAGACGTACGACAATATCTAATCATGGCTACAGAGGACATCGACGAAAAATGAGGCACGTCTAATGGACACTGACGTGCATGATAATATACCACTATATATTTATCTTCCTTTCAAGGCACGTTCTATTTACGCTATTTCAATTCTATAAATTGAAATTCATTTCTTAAAAAGAAAAACAGAGAAGAGAAAGATCATTAGACTAATATTATTAAAATTATTTTTTATAATTTAATGAGATATTTAGTCATATACCTATTCTTAGCATTAAAACTATAAATAAACTCTACACTATTTAATTTCTATAAACATACCCAAGAAATGACAGTTAGCTTTATTGAATTTAATTTTAATTATTAAATTACTTTGATGCCACCATTGAGTGTTTTGAGCTTTTCTATGAGGTTTTTAGGTTTGGTTTGGTTTGTTTTAAGAGATCAATGACAGTTTTGTAATTTAAAAGAAGTTAAAAGTTTTTTTATTATGTCGTAATGGATTTTTGGTATGTTTCTAAAGTCCATTTCATATAGGATTTTTTTATAATTTAAACTCCTATATTGGGTATTATATCCCTTTATCTGCGGCAGGTGATCAGTCTCATGAAAATAATTCTTTTTTTATATATATTTTAAATATGTGATCTGCAGATAATGTACAAATGTTATGGACAAATTTAAATATCCCTTTTGCACGATTGGAATATCAACTAAAGAATTTGCAGTACCCTTCAGTACTCTTATTTATGTTAGTGCTGTATATATAGATAGAGTACACTTATTTATATTATCCAATTAGATCCAGCATCCAAGAATAATTAGCCTCATGCCACAAGACAAAGTTCAAAGTTTAAAGTCACGAGGCTCTCTGTCTATACATGCAAATTGCAATGCACGGCTGGCTCAAGAAAAATATTTATAAGTCATTTTAATTGCAATTTACGATATTTATAAGTCCCACTTTAAATAATATCCCTCACCTAGAGGTCCACTAAACCTAACTAAATCCATTGACCTAGAGTGCATGATATATATGTATAATCTCTTGAATATATAATTTGTTTTTTTGTTTTCATTTTATGAAAATATTTTACAAAAATAATTTTGGAAAGTGTTGGTCCTAAGTAGGTAGAGTCCTTGACAAGCAAATTGTTTGTATCCTATACAAGGGATAATAAGGACGATGGAATCTCGAGTGTAAGAATAAATGTTATTAATAAATTAAATTACAAGTCTCTTGAACAATATTGATATTATAATTGCCCCTCAATGATTAAAAACTAATATTCTTTTACCAAATATAGACCAACTATAAATCTTGCACCCATTGTTTTTAGCTTATACCATTGTTTGATTGGTATGCTGTTGAAAATTGGAGGTCTGGATCTGGACATGGTTCATGGGTGTGGACCCTACACCCACAGTAGATTCTTTTAACAATGCGCTAAAATGAAAATATATTTATGTTTAAATGTTGACATGGAAAAGAAATTAAAGACCTCAATCAAAATATGTAGGAAGAGTCATAGAGTTTCAATTAAGAAATGTTGTTGACAGAAGATGGCATCCTAATTTTATCATGTTAAACTTTTTCACCTAACACATAGTGGGGGAGTTAGAATTCTTAGCATGAAAGAGTCAAGAGATTGAAAATTAAATAGGAGCTAGGATTATGACAAGCCTTGCTGTAGCTCCGCGCGGCATGTTGCCCAACTCAATTTAATAAGGTTGGACTTCTAAAGATTACAATGAACAAAGGCGGATTCCCATTTTGTACTAAATGGAAAACCCAACATTTTCACTTAATTCTCTAAAAGGAAGTGTTTTCTAAACATTCCACACTCATTCATACTAAAGTGTATTTTGTACTCTAAATACATTAGTTTGGAGTACAGAGTATAGGAGGCATAGATGACATATTTTCTAATGCATAAAAATGATAATTCGAAATTTGTCAAACGATGAATTTTCGAAGAAAAGAAGTTAAAAGAGCCTCTTTAATGAAAATAATCCCACTCAGAAAACCGTTTATGTTCTCTCAAGCTATGAGAGAGTAAAGAGAAATACATTGGAATGAGAATAGAAGAAGAAATCGCGCACACACAATAAGTCTCTCATTGTAGGGAGGGGTATGCCAAGTGCATGACTTACCTTCATAGTTAGGCTTTGGCATTGGCTTTATAGGAGGATAAAGCCTAATCTCTCTCTCTCTCTCTCTCTCTCTCTCTCTCTCTCTCTCTCTCACGTGAGTTACTGAGTATGCCAAAACCGACCCCATTGGCAAATCCCAAATTAAACCACCAGCACAAATCAACAGGCTCTCTCTCTCTCTCTCTCTCTCTCTCTCTCTCTCAACTTTAAACTTAACAGATTCACATGCATACCTCCTGAACATACTTTTTATGGCTTACAATGCAGAAGCAGAAACCCCAATCCTAAACCTATACTTATACGACCCAAAATGCAGAAGAGGCAGCACCTACTACATTTATGCACAGAAAAGGAGAAACCTTCACGGACTCATATAAGCTCTATAGTATATATGGCTTCCAGCCTACCACCAAATACTTTAACAAAAATAGATTCTCTCTCTCTCTCTCTCTCTAAAATAGTGCTTGCCAACGTCAACCCCATTGCATTTAAGTCCTTCCCAATTGCCCATCACGGGCTACTACAAAACAACGTGTTTTTAGTACTAGCATATTTCTTTTTCCCTTTTAATTCATTACCCATTTTTTATTTATTATATTATATATTATAATGTCATCATTATATAATATACATATATATATATATATGTGTATGTATATATGTATATATAACAGCCTACTACAACCCAATGAGGCATAGGAGGCATTGAGGGAGGCAGCAAAAACAACTCTTTTGCTTCCTTTCCTCCCAAAGTTGCTTAACATCAATTCTAACTAACCCTTTCAAGGCCACAAACAATGGCCTCCTCTGCTCAAAACAGAGCACCCAATCTCTCTGTTTTCTCTGTTTTCCTCTGCTCCTTTATGTTCCAACACTTATTCTTGTCACCAAATGCGAACCGGGCTTTTGCCCAATCCTCACCGGTTTTCGCCTGCAATGTTGGTAGCAATGCGAGCGTGTCAAGCTTCGGGTTCTGCGACACGTCATTAGCGATCGATTTGAGGGTAGCAGACCTGGTGAAGAGGCTGACATTGCAAGAGAAAATTGGGTTCTTGGTGAACAGTGCAGGGAGCGTGAGCAGGCTTGGGATACCAAAGTATGAGTGGTGGTCTGAGGCTTTACATGGAGTGTCCAACGTTGGCCCCGGGACCAAGTTTACGAATGTGGTTCCGGGAGCTACCAGCTTCCCTCAGGTCATTTTGACTGCCGCTTCTTTCAATGCCTCTCTGTTTGAAGCCATTGGAAGGGTACGTAAACTAACTCTCTCACTATAACTGTCCTTAATATTTTTCCCTATTATCGTCATCTTTGTTTTCAATCTGTGATGAGTATGCTTCACAGTTATAACAAATCAAAATAAGAGCAGAACAGAACAGAACAAAGTCTTCTCTCTCTCTCTCTCTCTCTCTGATGACATTGAGTTGTTGGGTTGTTTTTGCATATTCTGTTTTATTAATTTAGGTAAATTTGATGAGGTTGAAACAATAGTTGTTACCAGGGCAAATAATTTTTTTTGTGACTGGTTTGGTTGATTTTACTGGTTTAGTAGCCGTTCATTTTCAAAGTTGGATCAATCATGGATTTCTTTGTCTTGTTGAATCTTCACCATTTCGTGTCACTGTCATTCTACCCGTCACCAATAATCATTAACATTGATTTGTATTTATTAGTTTGTTTCTTGTTCTAGTGATTGAGATGCATTACCAGTAAACATCACAGACTTCAATGGCACTAATTTTTTTGGACGAATCTTCAATGGCACTAATAAATTAAGAGAAATGTATATTCTCTAAAGTTGTCGACATATTTTCATTTTATTTTTCTAAGCTCCTATAATCCAAATCCAGAAAAAAAAGAAAAGCACTTTTACAGCTTTTGAACAGAAAAGCATCTGTCAGCGGCTTGCCCATTGCCCTTTAGATATTTTGAAGTAGAAGCAAGTTGTAACAGTTGTCAAAACTTGGAGGTTAGTTTTAATAATTATGCTAATGAAAATGGGAGATTTTGTTGGTAGAAATGATTGACTTGTGTTTGGGTGGTTTGGCCATACCTAATACTAACAGTAGTTGTTGTTGAAAAAAGTTAATTTTTTAAGTCACAGGTTCCCCAAGTACATAGACTTTTAGGGCATTCCAGCTTGCAGATGAAGAAAACAAAGTACAAGAGAGATGATACCGATCGATTACCTGTGACATTAATCACTGCATATAACTTGTCATATCTTTCCACACAAAAAATAAAAATCTTCTGTTTTGAACATTACACGATTGGAGCAGACGATGCGCAAAATAATTTAATTTAATGAAGCTCACTCACTAAAGCAGATACATTTTGTATGCTAATTAGCTTTCATAACATCCTAGATCCAAATTTGGGAAAAGTCTAGGGAATAATGGAGCATAATTAAATCCCTTTTTTCTTTTGTTCTTTTTTTCTTTTTGAATCTGTCATCTTCTACTTTTCTTCCATCTCTCTTTGTCTTGTAAAACACCATAACTTGTATTGTATGGTTGCACGTGGTCCATGACAAAGATATTAGTTTCGTGCATAGAATGATCAACAGCTTAATGTGTGTGTGCGCAGGTGGTCTCAACCGAGGCCAGAGCAATGTACAATGTGGGATTGGCAGGATTGACTTATTGGTCTCCAAACATTAACATATTTAGGGACCCCAGATGGGGGAGAGGCCAGGAGACTCCGGGAGAAGACCCGTTGCTGTCAAGCAAATACGGGTCGGGCTATGTTAGAGGCCTTCAGCAGACAGATGGTGGTGACAAAAATAAGCTCAAGGTTGCTGCATGTTGCAAACATTATACAGCTTATGATTTGGACAATTGGAAAGGGGTTGACAGATACCACTTTAATGCAGTGGTAAAGAAATTGGATTTTCCTAATGCGTGAATTCGACAAAGTAGTTGGTTTAAGTTGCGCACCATTTTCATTTATCTTGTGTTGATTGTGATTAGGTAACAAAGCAAGATTTGGATGACACGTTTCAACCACCATTCAAAAGCTGTGTTATAGATGGGAATGTTGCTAGTGTCATGTGTTCTTACAACCAGGTTAATGGGATACCAACCTGTGCAGATCCAGACCTTCTTGCCGGAGTCATCCGTGGCGAATGGAAGTTAAATGGGTATTTCTGTTCTCTTCTAATTAAGTCTTTCTTATTAGATATGATTGATTATTCAGGGTGATGATGGGAATATTGGATTGCTGCAGATACATAGTTACTGATTGTGATTCATTAGATGTATACTACAATAATCAACACTACACCAAGACACCAGAGGAAGCTGCAGCTAAGGCTTTATTGGCAGGTGAATTTGACATCCTACAAATTGGTCATTATGCGTATGATCACAGATTCTACTTAAGGGACAAAGACTCATTATTTTCCATTAGAAATTGAAAAATAAAATCAAAAATAAAAAAACAAAAAACGAACAAAAGAACATAAGAACGAAAAGATAAAGAAGAAATGGAGAAGGTGCTCTAAATCATACAAAGATCACCAATGTCACACCAAGTGTTATATTTTGGTATATCCAATGTCACAAAGAAACTATTTTAAGCATGACTAATCAGTTTTCTGTACTTGTTTGAATTTGGCAGGGGTGGATCTCAACTGTGGACCTTTCCTTGGAAAATATACGGAAGGTGCAGTGAAAGGAGGACTTGTTAATGAGGCGGCCATTGACAAGGCCATCTCAAACAATTTTGCCACATTGATGCGTCTAGGCTTCTTTGACGGTGATCCAAGCAAGCTACCCTACGGAAAGCTTGGTCCAAAGGATGTTTGTACCCCAGAGAACCAGGAGCTAGCCCGTGAGACCGCGAGGCAAGGGATAGTATTGCTCAAGAACAGTCCAGGATCACTGCCTCTGTCTCCCACGGCCATCAAATCCTTGGCAGTCATTGGTCCCAATGCCGCTGTCACAAAGACAATGATCGGCAATTATGAAGGTACACAAAATTAAGTCAGCCTTTCTTTGTATCAAACAACTGCATACAGTTGTTTCTGTTACACAATTTTATTGGATTTTTTTTGCAGGCATTCCATGCAAGTATACGACTCCTTTGCAAGGCCTAAGTGCCTCAGTTGCAACAACTTATATCCCTGGCTGCGCCAATGTGGCTTGTGGTACTGCCCAGGTAGATGATGCTAAGAAGGCAGCAGCCTCAGCCGATGCAACTGTGCTTGTAGTGGGTGCAGATCAATCAATAGAGGCAGAGAGTCGCGACAGGATTGACCTTCATCTTCCAGGACAGCAAACACTTCTAGTAACAGAAGTTGCAAAGGCATCCAAAGGCCCTGTAATCCTTGTCATAATGTCTGGAGGAGGGTTCGACATTTCATTCGCTAAAAATGATAGTAAAATTACAAGCATCCTATGGGTTGGTTACCCCGGAGAAGCTGGTGGAGCTGCCATAGCTGATGTCATTTTTGGTCATTATAATCCAAGTAAGCTGTCCATAGTCTACTCTCTTTTCGTTTCTTATTTCTTTTCAGGTTTACAATGTTAAGCATTTTGCCTATGATAGATGATTGGTATTAATTTCTTGCAGGTGGAAGACTACCTATGACATGGTATCCACAATCTTATGTAGACAAGGTACCAATGACAAACATGAACATGAGACCGGATGCTTCGAATGGTTACCCTGGCCGGACTTACAGATTCTACATTGGAGAAACCGTTTATTCGTTTGGAGATGGACTAGGCTACTCTGCTTTCAATCACAAACTAGTTCGAGCGCCAAAGCTCGTATCAATTCCCTTAGAGGAGGGTCATGTATGTCGCTCATCAAGTTGCAAATCACTTGATGTTGTCCAAGAAAGATGTGAAAATCTAGCTTTCGACATCCATTTGGGGGTGAAGAACACGGGAAGCATGAGTGGAGGCCATACCGTTTTGTTGTTTTCGAGTCCTCCATCAGTGCACAACTCACCTCAGAAGCACCTGTTGGGATTTGAGAAGGTGTTCCTGAGTGCTCAGAGAGAAGAATTGGTTAAGTTTAAGGTGGATGTTTGCAAGCATTTGAGTGTGGTTGATGAGCTTGGAAATAGGAAAGTTGCCTTGGGACAGCATGTCCTTCATGTTGGAAGCTTGAAACACTCATTCAGCGTGGGGATTTGATATAAGTCTTCAACTTCTCCGCTGTGATTCTTTGGAGGCAGATTGGAATGGAGCATTTGAGCTTTGAATAACTTAAGAGAATTGTCAAAATTTTCTCAACTCTTTGTTATAGCCAATTTGTTCAAAATCAAAAAATTAATCTAGAAATTAAAGTCGCCTTCAATTTTTCGTTCGTAACTCATATTTTCACGTTCATCTTCAACACGCCCCCTCACAAGGGATCACCACTTAGTGCCACCTCATCCATGCCAAGTGGCACTAGTGTCCAATAAAAACAGGCCACACGTCCACACACTCCAGAATCAAGAACTTGAAACGACTTTTTTTCGTTGCCAAATTTAGGAAGGGGGAGTGGGGTTCTCTCACTATCCTCATGCTTGTGAGATTATGAATATGCCTCGAATGTGTAGTCGTCTTCTTCCCTCAATCGTCACCGAGCAGAATAAGATAGACAATAGTACACAAAATTAGAGTA
Source organism: Prunus dulcis (assembly GCF_902201215.1). Lineage (NCBI taxonomy): Eukaryota > Viridiplantae > Streptophyta > Magnoliopsida > Rosales > Rosaceae > Prunus > Prunus dulcis. The sequence goes on from NC_047650.1 coordinate 41,858,670, forward strand.
CTAGACAAAGGATACTAGTTTTTGATACTCCGAGAGAACCCAATGAGTATTTATACTTGATATACAGAAATAATAAACAAATAAAATTGAACATACACCAAAGTAATGTAATAAGTTGAGCATTATAAATCCTTCTTTTTTCAATTTCAATGTTCACGCACAGTGAAAAGCAAATGCATAAAAGCCCTATGATAAAATCTAGAAAAACACAACTAGTCTCACACTCTCCTCACATGGAGAATTACTCCATGTTCAGGTTCGATAAACAATCTCAAAGAGACAGAATCACCTTCAATTCTGTCATGGCTAAGTGTTGGCAAACAGATATTGTGAGCACCAACTCCAAATGGCATATAAGCCTGAGGAAACTTGCAAGGCCCAAGAACTCCGGGCTCAAATCTTTTCGGATTGAAGTCGAGGGCATCAGGCCCCGAGATATCAGGCAGTTGCTGCAGTATTGGGATTGGAATCTCAATGTTGTTTCCTTTGGGAATTTGAATGTTGTTGAGCTCAATATCTTCCAAGCCTTGTCTTACAACAATCAGTGATGGGGAGCACAGGCGCAAGGTTTCTTGGATCACCGTATTCAACTGCCAGGATATTTATAATGAGTTAGCCGCGCGGTGAAGCCGACTCCTTGCGCCCGCTTCGCCATGTGTCAAAGCCGGTACAGCCGGGCGGCTATACTATTTATTAAAAAAATCCGTGTTAAAAACAGTCCAGCCGGGCGGCTATACAGTTTTTAATAATAAAAACAGTAGTATAGCCGCGCGGCTCTATTATTTTTATTATTTAAAATATCCGAGTATAGCCGTACTATACTATTTATAAAAGTGGAACCACATGGCGCCGAGCCCGTTTCGCCACGTGTCAAAAATAGTATAGTAGGTCGGCTATACCATTTTTAAATAATAAAAACCGTGGTATAGGGCGTGCGGCTATACTATTTAATAAAAAAATGAAAAAAAAAAAGAGAACCGGATAGCCGCGCGGCTGTACTGTTTTTAAATAATAAAAACCCGTAGTATAGTCGCCGGCTGTACGCTTTAAGTATAATATATTCAGTAGGAGTATAGCCGATTGGCTATACGATTTAATTGCTGTTTCTTCAATTTGGGCGGAAAGTCGGACTGAAAAGTGCCTAATGCCTTCTTCATACTCTGCCGCCATTTTCTATTGTTTTTCGTTTTCCATCGGTCCAAACAAACCCTAGGTTTTCTTCTGAGAGTGAGAAAGTGAGGGAAAATGCCGAGAGAGATCATCACATTGCAGGTCGGACAATGCGGGAATCAGATCGGCATGGAGTTCTGGAAACAACTCTGCCTCGAGCATGGAATCAGCAAAGAAGGAATTCTCGAGGACTTTGCCACTCAGGTGATTCTTCATTCACTTCTTACTATATATAATCTTACTCAGCTACTCTCTATCTTTGGTTTGTGAGAAAATTCTTCTTGGGAAAATTAATGGAATTTGAAGTTGCCGTGCTAGGCTTAGTTGAAGTGTGATATTTTTTTTTTTGGTGGGTTATGAATTGATGAATTAGTGAATTTAAAGTCGCCCACATTCTGTGTTTGGGAATGTAAGCGTTTGGGGTATGCATGATGAGGAATAGGAAATCGAATTTATAATTGTCTAAACTTATATGAGTCGTCATTTGAGGCTCAGTTGAGAAATGTATATTTTTTCTCAGTTAGTATAATAAACAGTTACAATTAAAAAGTTTGAGTTCAATTGAGAATTTTCTGGTGATGGCTGACTGATAGATAAAGCATTTCCTTTCTTCGAATCGTTCTCCTTACTGAGATCTTTAAGGTGAATGTCCGGACTAAGTTGTGTTGATTTCCATCTTAGTACAAAGGTAGACTAAGAATTGGTGGTCTTCTGTTGTTTTGCACAACTGGCTAAATTTATCAAACGTGCCAACAAGAAAAGCAATAAGGAGCAGTGCATTTTTTATCTGAATTGTGGCTGTAAGGGTCATCAGGCAGCAGGCAACATAGCAAGCTCATCAAGTGCTGATCCGGAAATACATATTGAAAATAGGTATTCTTCAGTCCCGCTCTTGATATAGATGTGTAATTATCTTTTGATTGAAATACTGCAGGGTGGAGATCGGAAAGATGTGTTTTTCTATCAAGCTGATGATCAGCACTACATACCGCGAGCTTTGCTGATTGACCTGGAGCCAAGAGTAATTAATGGTATTCAAAACAGTGAATATCGAAATCTCTACAATCATGAAAACATCTTTGTTTCAGATCATGGAGGTGGCGCAGGAAATAATTGGGCCAGTGGATATGATCAGGTTTGTATGTAGTCAGATGTTTAGAGACAAATCTCTGTGAATACTTTCCAGTTCCATAGTAATTTTATGATATTAAGGCTTTATACTTTAGCTTCCATGTAAGTTGAATGAGGTTGTTGTAAATTCTCTTCAGGGAAAGGGTGTTGAAGAGGCTATAATGGACATGATTGATAGAGAAGCTGATGGGAGTGATAGTCTTGAAGGATTTGTTCTGTGCCATTCAATTGCTGGAGGAACAGGCTCAGGTTTCTTTTTTTCTGTTTAGTGTTTATCTTTTTATTTTTTCCAATCATGATTTAAATAACACATTTAATCCAAATACTTTCTTTTTTTGGTTGGATTGGTCAAAGTACTTCCTATTGACTACAATGGGGGGTCAAATAAGTAAAATGTAACATTGGAAGTGTGACCATTCATATAGGGAATTAGCTACTACATATGATGTGGTGGTGTGCTTCAATGGAAAATTTTGGGCAAAATCTAGCTTCAATGTCTGTGATGTGCTTTGTAGTATAACACAAGTGTCCTTCTTTATGGCTTCTTAAGTACTTTAAGGACTTTATTGCCTGAATAAATTTTGAGTGTATTCATAACATATGATGCAGGCATGGGTTCCTATCTATTGGAGACTTTGAATGATCGATACAGCAAAAAACTGGTTCAGACATACAGTGTATTTCCTAACCAGATGGAAACAAGTGATGTGGTGGTCCAGCCCTATAACTCACTTTTGACGCTTAAACGTCTAACGCTTAATGCTGATTGTGTTGTGGTCCTTGATAACACTGCATTGAATAGAATTGCTGTTGAGCGCCTTCATTTAACAAATCCAACCTTTGCTCAAACAAATTCTTTGGTTTCTACTGTAATGTCTGCCAGCACAACCACTCTGAGATATCCAGGATACATGAACAATGACTTGGTTGGTCTTCTTGCATCTTTAATTCCAACACCAAGATGCCATTTTCTAATGACAGGGTATACACCTCTCACAGTTGAGCGCCAGGTATGATTCACTCGTGCATGTCAGTTTATACCCTTATATATGTCTATTTGTGTGTTTATGGATGCATCCATGTACTTCTGTGTGTGAAGGCACATGCTTGAGTAAGTGTCCAAACAGAGGGGAATTGATTTGGCCTATCTTATTGTTGCAAATGTTAAATGCTCATTTTATGCTTATGAACTATAATTTTAGCTTTTTGATGCATGTATATCTCCTCTTGGCAGGCTAATGTAATACGGAAAACCACTGTACTTGATGTTATGAGAAGACTTCTGCAGGTAAGAAGCTTTGATAACCTCTTTTTATATTCCACAAAACCGAATTAAATGATTCCCTGACATTATTCTCATTTTGCAGACAAAAAATATAATGGTTTCCTCATATGCTCGAACAAAGGAAGCTAGTCAAGCGAAGTACATATCAATATTAAACATCATTCAAGGAGAAGTTGACCCTACTCAGGTTGTAACAATAATAGTATTGTAACTTGCATTGTAATCCTATGGTTTTTGCGAACCAGCAAAATCTATATTGATGAAGATTTTCATTATTCATTTCATGATCATATTTTACCCTTAGAAACTTGAAATGAAAATTTGTCAATTATCATATATAACTGCTAAATGTTGGCCAGATTCTCTTATTATATTAGTAATGCCGTGAGTTGTTTAGGAAATGTGACCCAGAATTTCTTGGTTGTTGTAGAATGTTAACACCTCAGTTCCTCTTCAGCTATTTTCTCTTGTTTTTATAGTGGTTTATTGTGCCTTTTTCTATGTAATCAGGTTCATGAAAGTTTGCAGAGGATACGTGAAAGAAAGCTTGTTAACTTTATTGAATGGGGCCCTGCAAGCATTCAGGTGTTTTAACACAGTGAAAGAAATTAAATTTGAGATAAATCTAATTTTTCTTCTACACTATCTGGATATTTGATCTTTCACTTTCTGCTTTTCTGTGTAGGTTGCTTTGTCTAGAAAGTCTCCATATGTGCAAACGGCCCATAGGGTAGGGATCTAATTCTTATCTGAGAGTCTCTTTTTGGTCAGATTTTTGCAATAATCAAGTGTAGAAACTCTCTTGCGTTGTTATACTTGCACTTCAAAGTTAATTTGAGCAAAATTTCGGATTGATGTTTTTATTTAAAATAACGCCCTAATTTATAATAAAGATTCTGTGTATGTTGCGTCTTTTTAGGTCAGTGGTCTTATGCTGGCAAGCCATACAAGTATTCGTCACCTTTTCAGTAAGTGTTTGAGCCAGTATTTGATGCTAAGAAAGAAGCAAGCCTTTCTTGACAACTATCGGAAGTTCCCAATGTTTGCAGTAAGTTACCATTCCTACAACTGTTAGTATTACTTCATACGTGTTTTCTCAATTTCTTGATGCTACCACTACGCAGTCTTGGATTTTTTTTGTTTTGTTTTTTAAAATAAAAAACGAGCGTTTAACAATTAAAATGCTGAGCAAGAAGTGTTTTACTTAATGAGTGCAAATTGATATGCTTCTGTATATATATCTATATGTCATATGCAGATTCCATGTAGTTAACTAATTAGCGAGCGCAAAAGCATGACCTTCTTCCCCCCCCCCCCCTTTTTCTTTGGCGATAGATGAGAAACCTTTTTGAGTGTTCCAACATTATGGGATGTCTGTAATTTTTGTGTCTCACACAAGTATGACATAAAACGTGGACAGGAGAATGACCTTTCAGAATTTGACGAATCAAGAGAGATACTTCAGAGTTTGGTTGAGGAATATAAGGCCTGTGAGTCCCCAGATTACATCAAATGGGGAATGGAGGTAATTATCATACTTGCCTAGTTTTACCCCCATCATGCTTTTCAATTTAACCAGTGAGTGAATTTATTTTCCAGGATCCAGACCAAATTCTTACAGGAGAAGGCAATGCAGCAGGAACAGTGGATCCAAAATTGGCAGTATGAGCAAATCAGGTAAAGCTACAGTCAAGGGCTCCTGTATAAACAGGAACAGTGGATCCAAAATTTGTAAGACTAGTGTTTATCAACTCTCTCCTCGATCCCACCATCATCGTTTACTATCATTTCAAATAAACTAAAAGCTGCCTTCAAGTTCTCATTTCTTTTGGTGTTTACACAGGATTAGAAGACTGTTGCAGGATAAGTCTTGGCACCAGGAAGTACATTGGATGGAGCATTGTAAATATGAATTAAATGTTGCGTTTGAGTTCTTCCCGAGTGAAGAAGTGGTTTGTAATGTAAATTTTTTGTGGGTTATTTGATTTAGTTAATTATTAGTCTGTTGAAGCAATTATTATTTTAAGTGGGTCTTTTTGTACACGCCTTTCAAAACCTGAAGTAGATAAAAGAGATTATAAGCCTGACAAGGTTATCCTCGCCTCAAATGCTCATGACGAAAAGCAAGAATCATGGCATATCACTCTTGCTGCTAATAAGAATTAGTGATCCAATAAATACGGGTCGTTCATTTAAACAACGATCTTCTCATAACACGAGTTGTCACATGACCAATTAATAAACGATGTGTGTCAACCGATGGTTGGAGCAGCAATGTTAATCAGAAACAATATAATTAGCCAAGACCTTCCACCAACAAATGTAATGTGATACCCAGGAACCATGTGAATAGATGTTTGAAATTCATAGACACTTAATAAATATTTGTGTGTAAACCCTTTTTTCTCATCGCTTTCTCGTCACTAGTACTAAAAACAATGTAAAGTGACCTAAGTTTGCAAACACTTATGTGTATAATATGAGAAAAATGCAATCGACAATAGCATAAAAAATAATATATATTCATTTTGAACTTTGAACTTAGCAATGCTCATGAACTTTGAACTTCAATTAAATTTGCTCTCCGAATATTCATTTTGGTTTTATGACTCTTTATACGCCAATGTGGCAATGTCATTCCAAGACTCAATTATGTTACAATTTTTCCTTAATTTGGTTCCTTGTCTTCTTTCAGTTTGGTTTCTTGGTTGGGGTTTCATTCTTTTTGTGTTGTCACTGTGCTGAGTTGGTTCTTGCCAGTTTTTCATTTTTTGTTGTAGGTTGCAGGATCCTGGTGTTGCCAAGGCTCTATTGGTATGTAGATTGAAGGGATGTTCAGGCTTCCTTTTCTTTCTTTCTCTTTTTTTGCGTCTTCCTTTAAGTTGTCTAGGCCGCGAATCTCTTTTAAAGATTACGCCTTTATTCATGTCTCTCATGATTAAGTTTTCGATAGTATTGGATGATTCAATGTTATCTATTGTACACTGTATTCTTTTTTTATTTTTAATAAAGCATCTTTTCCAACAACAAAAAATCATTCAAGTAGTTTTTTTAATGTCTTTTAACTTGAAAAAAAAAAAAAAACACAGTTGTAGTACATTTCCTCAAAACTAATTTTCAATCTCCCACATATAAATACTTTAGAACCCCAAGACGTTGCAAATCCATACCAAATCATAAAAAATGGTGTTATTCCAAAAGAAGACTTTGTCCCCTCTTTTCATATGCAACCAACTCCCATCATGTCTTCTTTTCATTTTTTTTAAAACAAATTTTATTAGACTTCCAATTTCTAGCACACCCCTTCTGCACAATGAAGGGCTCATCTACTGTTTTCCTTCTTAATTTTTTTCTACTAGGATGCGTCATCCGCCACTTGACCACATATCTCGAATATTCGTCCACAAATTTACTTGATAATTGTTTTTAATTATCTGAAAGAAGAGAATTCGACACCGTTGCAAAATAAAATACAACATACAAAAACAAGTAATGAACATATATCAGAGTTATTGACAAATAAAAATACTTGATTCAACACAAGGAATAGGTTTGAGTAACAAGAAAATATTTATTCGTTTGAGTTTTTTTTCACTCCTTAACTGGTCTTCTATGAATTCTTGAAAAATCAAAAAGCTTTTATCTTGGATTCTTAATAGTATTATTTTAAGTACGCGTGATGAATTTGGTTGAAAGACAAATACATTATATACTAATTAGACTAGTGTAAATCATTTCACATAAAAAAAAAAATTAACGAGCTTAGTGCTTGGAATGGCCAAAAACGCTCACAGTCTGACAACCAAAAACGCTTATAACTATGTTTAGCATAACATCTCAAAAGTATTTATTGGTAAAAAAAGGGTTTTAAAAAAAAGCATATAATATGTGCTTTTCAATGTTCTTTTAATAAAACCACTTATAATAAAAATGATTATGAGTAGAAATACTTCATGTAAAAATAGTCTCGAACGAGCCTCTAGTTAATTAAACGAAACAAATTTATTAGCTTAGTTAGGGGAAAAAAAACAAAAACAAAAACAAAAGAACGCATAGGGATTTGTATATTGTTTTGTGATTGCTTAATAATGGCATAAAATAAAAAGATTCGAAAACATAGTGGGCTCCGAAGTTGGCCTTGTGGGCAAGTGTACGTAACACATGGCCCACAAAGAGAGAAGTGTCCAATGATAAGCGTGCATTTGCGTTGTCATCAATAATGCTTTGGTTTTCCCTCCAAGTATTTTTATTTTCTCTCCAAAGTCTCACATATTTTGTCGTACTTCCTCCACTGCTGTCTACAAATATGCATATCAACAAAATCGTCCCTTGATGGTGGGCTAGTAGGTCTCGTGTTGCGTTGCGTTGGTATACTTTTTTCTTGGCCAGGACAAAGACGAGAGAAACTTGGGCACCTTTCTCACGTGGGAGAAAAACTTAATTGTAATGGTAGTGCAATTGTAATAGTAGTGCTATTTTCAGTCAATAATGTTCTGTTACGTGAAAGTGATATCACGCATATTATAACGTAACTGGACGAGATAACAAAATAATTATATTCCTGTTTCATGAAAGTCTTTCTCCTCACATGGGGTGAGATTAGCGTGGAAACAAGTAAAACAAAGATACAAGCTCGAAATGCATTTGCCTCACATGTCAAATTATTATGTGAACATAAAATGATAAAATTTGAAAGAGAAAATTACTCCATGTGAGTAGTCAAATCTTACCTGAATTTGCAGGCAATAAAAGCAATGTCAAAATTCGTGTCTCATAAAACTTGGTATTAAGTGTTATTTTATGATTTTTTAAATATTGGGTCCTATTATTGTTTACTCTCTTTTAAAACTTTAAAAATTGCAAGCGTGAGTTAAGGCAGTTGACCGTGACAGTTACCTCATTTCTTTGCACCCAAGTACGAGTTCCCCTTCCGTAAATTAGATTAATTTAAAGTAATTTATGAAAATTTTAATGATCATATTAGCCTTTCTGCACGCGCTTCTACACCTGCGAGATGTTTTTAAAAAAAAAAATTTAATTTATTTTAGAATTAAGAAAAGATAACATGAATAGTTATGTTTCATAAAAGTTCGACATATTATCTGATTTTGTTTTTAATTTTAATTTTTTTGAAAATATGAAAAAATGTGAATTTACCATAGTATCCTCATTTAATTAATAATTTCAAATTTTAATGTTTGCATTAACTAATAACATTTTGTAGTATTTTGAATGTTTTATTATTCTTTGTCTTTTTCTTTATATATAGAGATAAAGTCACGTGATATTACTGAAGCATTTATGATACAACAAATATCCTATTTTTTTAAATCTTGAAAATCATAAAAGATTCGTTGTGTGACTGACTCATATTATAACACGTAGATTTTTATTACTGACGCACATGTCACACATACTCTAAAAACGCGGCACATTTGTCATGGGAACACCACGTTTAATGTTTTTATTTATTATTATTATTGTTGTTTATACGACGTAATTTGGAAATAGGAATCAAGGGAATTTAGCAATTATTGAAGTGCTGTCCAATGGGGAACCGACAGTTGGAGTATTGGTAGATTCGACCAATTACAGTTGAGGAGGAGGTGTATGCAGCGAACTGGAGAAGCTAAATTCCGATGAGATTTAGAGACAATCTGTCAAAATTCAATTACAGCGTGGACGGATGGAGACCGGACAATTGGACCCCTCTGCCTTCTGCCTTCTGTTCAACTTTGCTGGTCCACCCCACAGCTCATACAAATGAAAATAAAACAAGTGAAAATAAACAAATGTTTTTAAACTGAGGGGAAAAATGTTTTTTTTTTTTTTTTCGTAGCAATAAAAGAAGATTTTAGATGATGATGTCACATGTCTGATGTCTCTCCTCCACAAACGAAATTAATCAAGGAGGAGCCAAGAGCGCGTAGACGAAGCCGACGTGAGGCTGCGTCATTAGCCAGATCAGCAGCAGCGTGCGCAAGAATATGAACTCTTAATTATTTTGATAAGGGCACCCAACCTACCAGCTTTGCCACTCATTGCTCACGCAAAAGACAAAATAAATACTCATACCAGAAAAAGACAAAAATGAATCATTTTTATAAAAAAATTTATCAATCAAAAGACACAATTACCCTTTCAAGTATGTTAGGCAAAATTAAAATTGCACACATTTGACCAGTTAGTGTTGACTTTCCACGCTTTGTACGGTACCTACTACTTTTTTTAGGGACAAATTTGAACCTACTCTACTCCTCTCCTCTTACTCACTCTTTGAGCAAAATTTCACTCTTCTTTAACCTTCTCCTACTCACACCCCTATTCAGATTTTCCACTTGAATTTTCTCTAGAATTTGTTTGATTTTTATTTTATATTTGTCACTTCATTAGACTTTGCTGCCAAAAATTTCCGTTACACCATCTACAGGGTGACATCTATAGAGTAAAAATCAAGCAGATCTTAACATAAAAAAAATTCAAGCAGAAAATAACACAAAAAATACTAGGTCTAGTTTTATAAATCTCATTCAATATGAATCATAAGGAATGTTCAAGGAATGCCGATACTCAATAGAGGTTCCCTTAATTCTTTCACCTAAAAATTAATATATCTTATTAAGGCTAAAACGATTTTATGTTTACTTTTTAAATAGATGGTCTATTCAAATACAAAGGGTCTTAAGGTTAAATATAAAGAATAACGGGCAAAGTTGGTATGCGGTAAATGTATGTTATTAAGATAATCACCTTATTTTCTAAAAGATAATCACCTTTTGAGAAAAAGAAGGACGTGGAATTTGAGACCTCTATTAATATTAAAAAGAAAAGTATGATTCGGGAAAAGAAAAAAAGAAGAAGTATGATATTAAAGTAAAGATTCATAAATGTACTTTTGACAACCACCAAATATATAGTACACAACTCTCAGCCACATCCATCTCTTCTGTGTTGGGCTTAGAAGATAGCCACACGCCCATGTCAGCCGTAACATACCACTTGGTAGCTGGTGAGGGCAATGTTGACTTTGCAGTGGCCGTCGCTTTCAAGGAAAAGTATGCATTGTCCAAATCGGGAGGCCCCTTGTGCGCCCATGGGGTGATGACAGTTGTGACACCAAGGCTATTTCTGGTATTTCACGAGGTAAAAATTAAAAATAAAATAAAGAAGGCAGAGACTGTAGAGAGCCGCCCAAATCAAAAAAAATAATGGGAGGAGGACATTACTAAATACTTTGCCACTCTGCTTCTCTCATTTTTTTTCCTCCTTCTTCTTCCCTTTTCTGCTCTTTCTTTGTTGGGTCTTGTTCTTCTACTGTGCTGTGCTTTCTGTGTTCTGAAGAATTTTTCAGCCTTAGAGATATGTCTCCTGCAGCTGCTACTCAGATGGGCCACCTCTGTCGAAATTTCCTCTGAATTTTCATCTGGGTATTGCATCTGCTAATTTGTTTCTTCATTTTCTTGATCTTTTTTGTACCCTCTCTGCTTGTGCCTGTGTTTGTTTTTATTGTCATATTTATGGGTTTTATTTTATATTTTCATGTGGTTTGTAATTTAACCTTTATTTGTTTTTACTGGAATTGGTTTTGCAGGGTTTTTTTTTTTTTTTTTTTCCGGTTACCATCTATATTATTTATTTTTAAGTTTTGAAAATTAATGAGTTAATTGCTGTATTTGACTTACTGGGTAATCTCTGTTTATTTTATTTTATACTAAATTAGTTTTTTTATATTACCAATTTGGATGTTGTAATCCGGGTATATCTCTGATCTGGTTGGGTCCTTACTAATTTGCTTTGTTTTAACGAATCTTTATGGGACTTGTTATGGTAGTTTTGTTGTAGATCTTAAACTTTAGTGCCTGCTTCAATATGGTTTTTGCGTTTATGTAACTATGTTTTTTGTCTGTTAATGATTGATTGATGAGAGTAATAAATCTCGATGAGGCTAAAATATTTGATTTTGATGTTGCGTCGTGGACATTGAAGAAGTTTAAGATTGATGAATGGAAGGTTTCATAAGCGGAAGGACTAAAATTCTTGTTACAAGCTGAGACCATATGTCTATGCAGAACTATGATAATTTTCCAGAATTGAACATTTAATTTGTGGTAAAAACCTAAACGACGAAATTTAGTTGAAAACGTTAGGCTCAATGGAAAAATCACAGATGTTGAAGATTTTGGCGTTTTCGTCTGGCTTAGATTTGTCTTTCACAATTCAAACATCTGCAGATCTTGATTTCCTCTAATACCTTTTGACCTTTTGAGAATCAAGTTAATCCACGAAGGCACTAGCTATTTAGATTGCATTCCAAAGTCCGGTAACAAGTGAGCCATATTGATAATTACAAGTAGGTGGACCTAACTTTGTGCTACCCGCTTTGTATAAGACAGTTGTAGATTATCAGTTCTTTGTGATCGACGTGAAATATGCTAATGAAGTATTAAATGTTGATGTTGACAGAAATATCAAGGGTCTGCATATGTTAAAATATCAACATTGAGAGATTAGATAGAAATTTTGAATGGAAGTACAAAACTTGAATGCTGGAAAATATTGTATCTAACACTGACGCTGGTTAAAAGTTGTTAGAATTCATTTGAAGTTAATTTTAGTTCTTCCAAAGGAGGAATTGAAGTACAAGTAAATTGAATAAAATTATATCAAAATGAAAATATATAATGATTGAAGTTGATCAACCACTGAATATGGGGATTCTTTATCTGGAGTGACAATGTGTTGGTTATGAGAATATGCCCTAGATTTTGTATAAATAATCCTGTGGTTACCAAGGAATTGTAGAAAAACCTTTGATGTGCTATTTGTTTAGTTTAAACTTTTGTATGTTGGTTTAAGACATGATATTAAGTTGTTTTTCCCTTTTTCTTTTTTGAAGGTTGCTGTCTTTGCTTAGGCATATCAAACTGAACCAGATACAGTAGTCAGGACTTGGAAGTGCTTTGTTCTTATAAAATTCTGCCGCAACATGGCGAAAAATTTAACAACAGTTAACTCATCTGCGCTTTATAAATATTGGATTATAAATGTGAAATTTATGTTATTGAGTTGTGCAGTCTCCTGTTGCTGCTGCACCTTTGGATCATGGATTCATGGTTATGAGTTGTGAGTTTATATCGGGGATTTAGTTTCTTAATTTTTGGAAAATTAATGTTCACTTTGGCATTTTGCATTCGATATTTCCACATTTGTTGTACTTGGTTTATGGAAAACTTTATCGTTGTTCAAATTCTTTCTATATATGCATGATCCAATCTAGAGTTTCTCCAAAATTTTCAAACGTTTGGCTGGTACTAGGATCACTAGATACTACTTAGTCAGACTCTGCGCATTTGTTCTAAAAAATATAATAATAAAATAAAGACTATGTTCTGGTGTTGGATTCAGACTCTCTTGCTTGTACTAATCATTCTGTCTCATATTATCAGAAACATATCATGTTGAATTTTCTGAAAACTGCGTTTATACCTCTTGAATTTTTTGGCCATTATCAATAATAGTTTCCTTTGTTTCTTTCATTTCCTGCAATTAATTTTCCCGATATTGTTTTCAATCTTTTCAGCAGGTATCCTTTCTATCAATTTCGTTTGTACATTCTATAAATTGTGTTTTCTGTTTTCCTCTTATTGTCAGGGTTAATGAAGCTAAATGATATTTCAGCAGGGAGCACAACAAGCTCCAAAGATCTCTGCACATTGATATTAACTATTCTTATAAGGGGGTTCTATCCGCGAAACGTAATCAGATACTTTAGGAAGTGAGTGATTTTGTTGAAAGATATTGGGGTGTGATGGACAGGTCAGACACATCAGGCTTTGTTAGCGGTGGAGGTTGCGTATTAGGATTTCGTCTACTTGTTCATTCAGTTCTGATATGTCCGCTTACTAATTGTATGTGATAAAGAGTAGTCTGTTATTCGGATAGCTTAAAACCCAGTTCTCAGAAAATGGATTTGAACAAGAAGAGTGTACTATTTTCCCATGATGGGGAATTCACGAAAAATGACCACTTTGGCTTTGGCGATACAGCTCTATGCTTGAATAGCCCTGGCTCAGGTGGAAGCAACACAACCAGGTATAGGTGTACTCGAAGCACTTTCAACATTAACTCTTCCAGTGCACCCGAGGACAGCTGCAAATTGGTACTTGGATTGGGCCCAACACCAAGTGCCTACTGCGATGATTATTATAATTTCGGATCTACAAAGAACAGAGGATTACCCACTGCATTATCTCAGAGATTTGCATCTGAGGGTGATTCAATCCTCCAACTTGGTCTTTCTGGAGGGCATCTTGAAGCTTCAGCTATGCTTGATTATTCAATTTCAGGAGAGACTGATATTAATGCATCCTATATCCAGAACCAAGTATCTTCTGAAGTCTCAATTCCAATTGTTGATGAGGGTTCTACTTCAGCCAAGAAATCAGGTGGTTATATGCCATCACTTCTTTTTGCTCCAAGAAGAGAAAGTGCCAAGGTTTCTCTGCTGACTCAAGAACTTTTAGAGCTCAGGTCCAAACCCCAGCTGAGAAATGAACCTTCTGCTACAGCAGATTACTCAACAGGAACAATCTCTGAGCAGGCAACCACAGGGACAACTTCAGACCACCGAACTAGCAATCCTAAGAAATGCAAATTTTTTGGCTGTAGAAAGGGAGCACGAGGGGCATCAGGTCTTTGTATTGGCCATGGGGGCGGACAGAGGTGTCAGAAACCTGGGTGCAACAAGGGTGCTGAGAGCCGAACAGCATACTGCAAGGCACATGGTGGAGGAAAGAGGTGCCAACACTTGGGGTGCACTAAAAGTGCTGAGGGGAAAACAGATTACTGCATAGCTCATGGTGGTGGCAAACGATGTGGTTATCCAGGTGGATGTACCAAGGCTGCTAGAGGAAGGTCAGGGCTTTGCATTAGACATGGTGGAGGGAAAAGATGTAAGGTTGATGGCTGCACTCGTAGTGCCGAAGGACAGGCTGGTTTATGCATCTCGCATGGCGGTGGTCGCCGTTGCCAGTACCAGGGATGTGCAAAGGGGGCGCAAGGGAGCACTATGTATTGCAAGGCACATGGTGGTGGAAAGCGTTGCATATTTCAAGGGTGCACCAAGGGTGCTGAAGGAAGTACACCACTATGCAAGGGACATGGTGGGGGGAAGCGCTGCCTTTTCGATGGTGGTGGGATTTGCCCTAAGAGTGTACATGGAGGCACTAATTTCTGTGTTGCTCATGGTGGTGGAAAGAGGTGTTCTGTGCCAGGCTGCACAAAAAGCGCCCGTGGCCGTACTGACTCTTGTGTTAGGCATGGTGGAGGTAAGAGGTGTAAGTTTGACAACTGTGGAAAAAGTGCCCAAGGAAGCACAGACTTCTGCAAGGCCCATGGTGGGGGAAAGCGGTGTACATGGGAAGAGGGTAAATGTGAAAAATTCGCCAGGGGAAAGAGTGGTTTATGTGCTGCTCATAGCAGCATGGTGCAGGACCGGGAGACAAATAAGGGAGGTCTCATTGGACCAGGACTTTTCCATGGGCTTGTATCTGCGTCTTCAACAGCAGGAAGCAGCTTTGATAACAATCATTCTTCTTCAGGGATCAGTGTCATATCTGACAGCGTTGAATCACTGGAAAAGCCAGGAAAAAGACATCTCATACCCTCGCAGGTATTGGTTCCACTATCGATGAAGTCCTCCTCATCCTATTCAAATTTCTTCGGTTCTGAGAAGCCTGATGAACAGAGAAACGAGTATGGCATTGGTGTCGATAGTAGTGACGGAATAAAGAGCTTGGACTTTAAAATTCCAGAAGGGAGGGTCCATGGAGGACCCCTCATGTCACTATTTGGTGGTGACCTGAAAAATGCTATTGATGGCATCTGAGTTATAAGTTGGTGCCTTAAATTTGTAGATTATTATTGTATAATTGGGATATTTTTGGTGATGGGAGTTGTGTATAATTTTCTGCTCAACGACACTCGTATATAGTTTGTGCACTTTACTGTAATGCCAGTCATGGGGATTTTTGACTCTCTGATTTGTGGATTATGCTGTTTAATGGCCATAAATGGTGGAAACATTTACATCAGTTTGCATGCTGTTTCAAATCTGTCTTTTTTGGTTCTGAGTTGTATCAATTCTTTTTTTTTTTTTTGTTCTGAGTTGTTTCAAATCTGTAGGGGTTTAAAACACAGCTCTTTTTCTTCCAGTAGATAAAGGAGGGGATACTCGGACACACATTGACACAATCACCAGTTGCAGAAAGTAATTTTTAGCATGTTTCTGATTCAATTATTCATATTTTCTGTAGTTTACAACTTTAGTATTGCAGTTGAACTTTACAGAATTTGTTATTTAATTATAACTCGTTCCAGTGATGAAATGGAAATCGATTTCCCCCAACAGGAAAACTGTTCCCTCTTTTTCCCATTGGCTTGAAAATCCAACCGTAGTGGTAGTGTGTGCGTAACTCAGCGATGAAATGATAGCTCACATAATTAAGGTAGCTATTGAAAGGTGACTGAAACACGAGAAACGGTGCTACACGAGCTAACAATAGAGGCAAAATATGGTAACCATCAGTACAGATGGCCATTTTGTTGGCCACTGCGAAGTCAAACTACATACAGACTAGAAGGGCTTTGTCCTTTGTTCATACAACACTAGATTTTATAAGGAAACAAAATACACCATATGTCAAATGAATCTTAGATTTCTGCTATTCCAGATTTCCTTGCTTATCAACTTCTATGGAGTCCACGGAACCAGATTCATCCTCTAAAACCTCTGCAATGACCTTTGGCACCTGTTTTAACAGTCGAGCCTGTTCAGACGGTTGCTTTAGCAGCTCTCTTTGGTCCAAATATTCGCATAACGTTGAACACAAAGCAGGTTAAGGTCCACTATCATTTTTTGGGACAAAAATAGCAAAACACAAATTAAGGTAAACATATGCTCAAGCATTTGTGCATGTGTTGTGTATGCGTGCATAGAGACGCCCACACACATGTTTGTGTATGTGGGTAATTTTCCTCAAGATAAAAGATTGCGAGCGGAAGGACTTCCATCTAGTTGAATAGCCTTCAATAAAAAAAAACTCAGATTAAAGCACTTAAAGTTAAGCGAATTTTATTTTTACCACTGAAGAGACATAGAAACTATGAAAGGATATTCTCTTCTCCATCCTTTCTCATTTGCCCGATCAATGTACTTCTGTAACCTGACCAACTCTCGCTCAATCCGCTGACAACAATATTTCCACAAGATGCAGAAAGGATCAGAAAAATGAAGAGCAAGCAACATTCCTCTTTGTAATTGTACTAGTATATTCAGAGAAATTCTATGTGATAAACGCCTGGAAATTTTTCAGAGGGTGAGAGGAATGGCCACATGGGGGAAATTGGCAACAGATTTTAGAAGTTAATACCATAAATTATAAATACCTACATGCTTAGTTATGTCCTCATGGAGATCTCTTGCCTTCTGTTGAAGCTCAACCTGTCCAACAACACACCTTGGTTAAGGTTTGGAAAAATTATATATTATATATACACATACAATTATTTGCTATAGAGGATGTCCCATAATTCGTAAAGACGTGACACGTTGAGAAAACCTCATTTCAACTAAATTTTCTTCAACTCTGATCCCATTTATTGACATGGTGGATTGTTTTAGGGTGTAGAATCACCATTTAGAGCTTAGACTTGAGGTTTCTAGCCGGATTGGTAAATCACTTCGGTTTTAGGTTTTAAGTATCAAATTCTGGGCTCTAAAGGACCATTCTATACCCCAAAAGATCAACCATGTCAATAAATGGATAAAGAAAATTGAGTAGAAGTGAGGTTTTCTCAACCCGTGTTGTATTTAATAAATATGGGACTCCCTGTTTACATGTATACGCATGAATGTCTGTATGCATTGTTAATCTAGAGAGGCTGATTCAACACAAAGTATAAAGCTGACCCATCGTTCAACACAAGAGTTCGAGTTTCTAAAATTTAGCCATATCAATACAGATCTTCATGGTGAGCCACACAAATCTTTTTCCAGAAACCAGATGAAAGAGAATTAAATAGAAAAAGAATAAAGGTTATTCACTATTATTATTCGTAAGAAAGATCAATATGATCTCTAAGAGGGGTATCATATACTTACAACTGTAGGTTTCCTCAGCATGCCATTTGTCACATTTTGTCGCAAATCCTCACATTCATCCTGCAAGAAGCACAGTGGAATTCCATAATACTCTTATAGAGGGAAAGTTCTAATTAAAATTCTTATTATAAAAGAAACAAACCGATTTGTATATTTCCAGAAATGCAAATGACAAGTTATTTATAGCTTAATAATGTCAGAATAGCACATCATATTTTATAGGTTGTGAGTTCAACTCATAGGAATGGGATTGGGGAGCACATCATATTTTATCTGTATCCTTCTATTGACACTATCGCGTACCCTATATTAATAATGTCAGCTTTAAAATTCAAATACCTCTTAAGATTTTCTCCACGTCATAAATATGGAAAGATTTCATAAGCAGGTCAGTTACCTCAGTGAAGTCAACATCTGACAGCATAAAAATGGGAATATCTCTTGGAATATTGGAAACTTGCAGGAGAATTTCACCGTTCATTTCATTAATACTTGAGATTTTCCTTATGCCTGCAAGGATATAAAAGCCAAAAACTTATATAATTGAAAGGAATCTCAGGAAACCTTAAAAACCTGTGGAGGAAACAAGAGCTTTTCTGTCTAGATAGCATCACGACTACTTTCAAATATCTATCTTTTATGTTATATTCCCAGTATAGGGTCATGTCCATTCATAGATACGTCAAGAAGTCATATTAATCAAGACTTCAAACAAATCAGACTAGAGGGCTAACAGTTTTCCAATCTGAGATTATTAACACAATGCATGCTATCACATAATATTGACTACAAACAATTTACCTTCAACTTGTAGAAGTTGGTGAGAATTTCTCTGAAGATAGTCTCTGGGGTCATTTTTCACTCTCACAAAACTTCCTTGAATCTTGCTTTCAGAATTTTCAGGCTGCTTCAGTAACTCCTCCAGTAAGCTCCTTCTTAAGTAGACATGCTTGATATTATCAGTCACTAAAGATGCAAAACAACTTTGTCGGACACTAGGACTCACTTCATTTTCAAGTGATGTTATATCTGAGCTTACTGTTCCCTTCTTCCCTACTATCGTTGTATCTTTCTTCTTGTCTTCCAATTTATTTTCATCTTCATCCACACTTGTATTCTCATCCAATAATACCAAGTTCTCACTAATATGTGCCCCTAAAAGACCATATATTTTTATCCTATCTAGTGACTTCTTTCTGAAAATAGAATACAGCTTATCATCACATAGAACCTTTCTCTTCTTTTCAGGGTGAAACAGGTTTCTATCTCTGATGTAAGCAAAGATGATAGAGTCCAAATCATACTGTGATAACTGTTTAGTTGTATCTTTACCAATGGATCTGAGGAAATCAATGAGAGGTTTCGATCCCCATCCGAGATATTCTTGTTCCTTTGGCGCCTTCCTTTTTCCCATCGACCTCTGAAGTTCTGTACTATCAGCGTCACTATTAGGTGTTGTCAGGTCAATATCTTCTTCACTCTCACCAATTTTTATTGAATCAACATCTGCAGAATAGACATCATCCAAACTCAAACCTTCCTTTCCTTTTATGATTTCCCAATATTCTTTGAATAGGCATTCAAAAGTATCCCGATCCTTAAAGTCTATTTTTTCCTGAAATTCAACAACCATACAACTGTAAGAGAAACATAAATAATTAACTAGATGCTACCTCAACAATGATGAACAAATCCAATGAAGAGACTGAAACTGAAAGTAAAGAGATGAATTTTATGTTTTCTGTTGCTTTGAGCTAAAGGGCTTTGAGCTATAGGCTTGTCATCAGTTTTATTCAGAACATATATCGAGTGCAAACGAACCATATGGATTAACTATTTACATTAAAGACAGAACAACCATATAGATTTTAATATCGTAAGAAAATTTCTCATGAAGTGAAATAAAAGTTTCAGGTCGAATGAAAATTAATACCCTTGGTTAAAAAGAGGTGACGCCATATTGGTTGCCGACAAGCCAAAACCCCCGCTCTCACTCTCCTGCTCCCCAAACACTTCAAATGAGAGCAAACGTATAGCCCTTTCAAATTGAAGAAGAAAATGATACAGGTTCTTGGTGTGCCGTTTCATGTGAATGTTCAGGCGTGCACATCACATGTATTATCTGACTTCATTCCACATGTAGTACATGCCGTATTACTCTCATTCTGATTAGAGTAACGATTTTCCGGAAGGCATAAATGATTTTTAATAGCTACACACCAAAAGGCGATTAGATTTACACTGGTTTCTCTTTCCTTTTTTTCTTATTTTATTAATTACCATTCATAGATTGTGCATCCTTATAAACTTCAGATAATAACAGCTAAGATATAATCAACTCCTACTCTGTTTATTCCCCTTTTTAGTTTGGCATTAATCAGTTGACAAAAATCATACATATTTTGTCTACGTCCAAATATAACATAACCAAGCTGTAACATTCTAGGCCTACATACACACTAAAAATTCCTAGAAAGAAAGTAATTAAAAGCAAAAAGGAAAAATAATGATCAAGAAAGCATCCATCTCAATAGTAAAACCAGTAAAAGAGATTTCTCAAAACTAGTTTAACACAGTAAGATTGCTTAACATACCCCATCTAAACCGTATTCTGAGTTTTTTTCTGCAAGTAACACAAGCTTCAAACAGTACTTGCAAAAGCCTTTCTTCCCTCTAACCACTGTAAACTCGGAACCGCTTATGCAATGTTGACATACTGAATTCGGACAACAATAGCAGCAAAACCTGGGGGTATCAAGGCACAGTGAACAAGAATGCTTCCCTGAAACATAAAATTGCATCATCTTTTAAACTGCTAGACATAATAAATCCATTGTAGTGCAAATATGAAGATAAAATCTATTTAGTAGCAAAACTTAATCATGTGAATGAAAATCTGCAAACATAATAAACGGAATTTATTTAACACCTCTAATTATATACCTTTCCAAGTGTTAGGAACTCTGGCCAAGAGTTTTTTTTAGTGCTTATTGACCTTAAGTTGGTACGGAGTCCAAAGCCAATTCAGATTATTGAGAAATATTTGGACTTCGAAGTGATTAGTGGATATATGACTGGCAATCATGATGAGATATCCATTTGAAAAGATCCCCAATCACATATAACTTACAGATAGAAGGACAACAAGAGGTAAAAGAATAAATACAATTCTGGGGAAGGTATGCATGATTCAGGAAATTGTGAAGCATATAAAGTTCATATATACCATGCATGCACATTCTCAATTCTGTAATATGCTATGTACAATGATTTCAATAAAAGCACAAATGAATCGTCAATGATAAAAGTGAAGTTTCTTACTACAAGTCCAGCGCTTTCCAGAATCAATGAAGGATTTCTTTTTGCCAACACATCCAGGATGATAAACTTTTACACAGTCCCTAAAATGAGTAATTGTGTTAAAATATACAAGCATAAAAATTTCCTAAGTCTAGGCACAGGAATAATTTGAGGCACATGTGTAAATGCTAGAAGAGACGAGAAAGTACAGGTTGAGGATCAACAGAAGATGCAATGCTCTCTTCCGGTATCCAAAATTACAGCCACACACAGAGAATAATGCTCTCTTATTTCTCGATTATCAGACATGATGTCAAATAATGAATGAGGATGATTAGGTCTGAATATGTGGTTTTCTAATTCACAATCTGACAACATTAACATGTTCTAGCAAGAGAGTATCTTTATCTCTATGTAATGTTCATTTGCCAAATATCTAGCATGTTATGTTGCCAGACTGTCAATCAAACCCCGTATGCAGACTCGATATCACCTATATGGCAAGAAAACATTTCCACATATCCTTATTTTCCTCACACTATTTTGCATGTCTCTAGCCATAATATTTTGAGCTTTGGAAACAGAACAATTCCAAAGAAAGCATAGTACACTTTACATCCATATGACATAATCTAAATCCTTGGCTTGAAAGTTAGTTCACATTTTATATATTTAATATTAAAAATGGTACATTTAGGTTTGTCTAAAACCCCAATTCTTGTTGGGCCACCCCCTAGGGCCCCTACAATGTACCATAATGCACTCCTTTGCATATAATTACTTTGCCTCTAGGCTAGCTGTATAATCTTTCTAGCTTTGATAATGAGCCACCTCTATGAAACATAAACTCAAATAATTTTTTGCTCCTTTTCCTGGTTAAATATGCACTAGTGCATTTTGCATCAGACCTGCATTGGAGGGACCCCAATTTGAGGAGTTTGGGTCAAAGTGTCGGGCCGGCCCCATGCGGGCCTGGGCCGCTCATGATTCACGGGCCACCGCAAAACATAGAACCACAACCCTACTTTTGTTAATTTTGATGGGTTCATAATACTAAAAATGAATGAAAAAAACATGTCAAATTTTTCTAGTTTCCTTGAGGCCTGCCTAGTTGGGCCATGCCAGTCAGCCGGTGGACCAGGCAGAGCAAAGGAAGCCCACGGTTAAGCCTTTCAAATGGATGGGCCGCCTGGGCCCGGCGATAGCCGAAGCTTGGCGGGTCATTAAAAGAGGCTTCTTAGGCCGGCCGGTGGCTTTAGAACCTCTCTCAATCTTGAAAGCGAATGCATAGATTGCAACATGCAAACAAGCAAGACATACATTTTTGCAGATGATTCAGTAAAACTGTAAACAGAGTAAAAAAAAAGAAAGAAAGTAAAAACTCACTTGTAGTCACATAACATGAGGTCTCCACCATCTTTGCAGATGAAGCACCAATCCTCTGCCTCTCTCTCCTCGTTTGACACCATCTTCTCTTCCTTCCTCTGCCTCTTCCATGTCTTCATCTTTCTCCTCCTTCTTCTTCTATCTCAACTGAGAAACAAAACCGCCCAGAAAATAAAGAACCAAAAAAACCCAAGTTACTGCTTTAAATGTATATATATATATACACACACACATCATTAAAACCTACCAAAAAAAACAGTCCCAATATTTATTTTGCTTTCAATCTTGTGTTTGAAACCGAAGAATTAAAGCATGCAAAAACCAAAAAAAGAGAGTGAGTTTACCAAAACCAACTGCACCATGCAATCAATGTTCTTCAAGACAAGACAGAATTATGTTAACTTTGATGATCAAAACCCAAAATCAAACAGGAAAATATTTTCTCTTTTTGTTTTTTGTTTTTTTTTTTTCTAACTTTTACTTCTACTGCTAAAGCTGCTGTTGAGTTAGAATTTGTAGGCTAGTTGAACTCTACAACAACACAACCAGCAGTTTAAATTACCCTTTTGTCCCTGAAAATTGCACTCTTGCTCTTCACGAAACTGCCCAGAATCCCGATAATGCCCCTCCATCTGTTCTAAACGAGAAAATTGAGGCAGACTGATTTGACATTCTTCACCCTTCCCAATAATAAGCCTCTCTCAAAATCTAATTCCGATTGTCTTTCCTTTTTTATATTACTTTTCGAGGGAGGATTATATTATATTATTTATTTCCTGTCTTTCCTTTTATTTGGAGCTAAAAAATAAAAATAGAGTTACAGTCCATTAGTGTAGAGACACTAGTCTAATCCGACGGCATAACCCGTTACTCATCCTTTTATAAAATTTAAAAATAAAAAAAACACTTGCCTCAATCACAATTTACAACGAATAATAAAAAGAAAAGATCAAGGATATAAGGCACTGATAATAAATAAAAAGGAGAACCTGTTTAAGCACTCAATAAATTCTCACGCATGATATTGGGAATTACATCTGACCAGTTATATATTTGTACCCTTTTCCAATTTTAGTAATACGAGGACGGTATTTCTATTATTTATTTGATGAAGTATGTAATTGGTAGTTATTGTCAATCATAATGATGAAATATGTAATCGATAGTTGTCGTTAATCATAACGTTACGGACGTCACCTTGTTTATCAACTTACTAACACAAGCATGTATGACACATTAATATCATATGTCATGTCATTTGTCTATCTCATAATATATGTTTAGAAAGTTATTTGAAAAAAAAAAGAAAAGGAAATTAACCAAACAACAACAGACAGCAATAAATAAAAAACATCAATCATCATTCAACAAAAGCTGAAAGAAGCTTTTGAGCTACAGCTCATGCCACCATAACTTCTTAATTCATCTCACCACACCCAGCAAAATACAAAAATAATTCATGGGGATAAATTAGATAATTAAACCTCAGTTCCCACCCAAAAAAAAAAAAAAAACCCCTAGCAGCTCAAGAGCCTCTCTCTCTCTCCATTGAAGACTTAAATATCTGGTCGTATCAATTTTCATCACCGTAAATATTTGAAGAATACCCAGCAAAATACAAAAATACTACGATTTGAAGAGACAAAAAAATATATGTGGAACTATACAAATATACTGGTCATTACATGTAAATCTTAGTATCAAACAAGTCATGTACATCGAATTCTGACACGACATCAGAGTAATTGAATTAAGGTTGCAAGTCTATTTTTTGTTGGAAGTTTGGTTATCACATTTCATGTTCTTAATCAGAGCTTACTCTCTAGCACAACGGTGAGAGAAACAACCATTATTGATTTTTTTTCTTTCTTTCTAAATTTTGAAACTTTTAGACGTGACTCTAGCCTTCTATCGTAATTTTTTTTTTCTTTCACCCTTTAATTTCATTGAAATCCATGTTAATAAAAATAAAGGAAAAGGGACGTACATCTAAACCTTGTTTGCTTTGTTGAACCTTTTGAATATTGAAAAAAAATATTAAGGGATTTATTCTATTGAGATTTTAAAAGACTATTTTGTGATAAATAAATCCTGTAATTTATTAGACATCAAAAGCAAAGGAAAGAGTTCAAAAATCAAATTTTTATGGTGCTAGGTCCAACTTTATTTTTTTTTAGCTAATACAAACATGCCTAGTTAATTTTTTTGGATTTGGGTAAGGATACATGAGCTTCATAATTGGTGAGGCAGTCAATGACCTAAAATGATATTTTGTCTCTACATGTGTGTGAGCTTGAAGTGCAACTTCTAGATGAACTTAGAAGGATAATCTCAATTTTAATTAAACTTTATATAGAATATGATGTATTTAGTATATTGTGTTAAATGGTCCTGTATTGTACAAACTTTAGGTTACCATTCATGAGCATAAGACACTCATGAAACAAGTATCACATTTCCAAAAATATGCTTTAAAAAAAAAAAATACAAGCAATAGTCTAAACTACAAGGGGAAGTGGATTTCTCATAAACATACTATCAAGGTGCCATATAGGGTTTCGAATCTAATACCATAGATCTACAAGTGAAGGCCCATTTCAACTACCCGTTAACAATTCACGATGATTTTTTTAACCAATGTACACCATCTTTCAACGTCTATTTGTCATTCGAATGACTGCTTTCGATTTCTTTTATTTTAATGTCAAATATGTTTCTACAGTTTGATTTTCATTTCAATTAAGTTCCTATCTTTACATCACACGTTTGAATTGTGTGATATTTTCATCCAATAATAAATTATGAAATTTTATCATTGATTGTAATTGAATCTAACTACAATAACCTCAATAGGGGGAAAAAAAGTACAACTACTAGAAACCAGATTGTTCCTTTTCTGAAGAGTTTGACACATAGGACTAAGTTGACCCTAAAAGAATAAATTATTATTGTTTTTTGTAATAAAAAACAAAAGAAGAAGAAAAAAATTAGCAAAGTGGAAATTTCAACAAGCTTACTAAAATTAAGAGGCGGGGAAGATAAGAGTCACGCTTATATATTAAGAAACCGATCAGAATTCTAGTACAACAGATACTTGCAGAGCACGTGAGCTTCTCTGAGAACGAGAAGATGAGAAATTGAGAATGGCGGTGATGCATTTCCAGCGCAGACCCTCGGAATCGGAGAACTAGTGTTAAGCCTCTTCTTCGCCATTGCCATTTCTCATCTCAGACCTTAGATTGACGCTATTCCTCCTTCGATTTTCATCCAAAACCTAATTCTGTAATTGCATTTGGTACGATTCTGAAACGATTAACGATTTTTATCATCTGCATTTTATCGGAAGCTTTGTTTTTCTCGGAAATGTAACCTGATTGTTTGTGCGCAGAGCAGAGCACAGCAAATTGATGGAAGGTTTTCACAGCAACTCGAAAATGGCGAAACTGCTCAAAGGAAACTTGGAGAATGTGGACCTCAACTCGCCATTGTTCAGGTACTTGTGCGCTCAATCTCAGAGTCAGTCGCCGATGGACGCCTTGAAGCAGCGTCGTCGCCACCTCTCGCCGCTCTCGCCGCTCTCGCCTTTGGAGAATCTGATGGAGAGGTCGCCGCCTTCGATAGTTTATAGAACGCCGGTGAGAGGGGTGCAGAGGGAGGAGGTTCTGGTCATGGACGGTGTTTTAGTCACCGGAGGAGGAAGAAGCTCAAGGTCTGCTTCTGATCTGTCGTCATCTTCTTCTTCGGATTCTTCGGGGAAGATTCTGTACAAGACCGACCTTTGCAGGTCCTGGGAGGATTCTGGAAGCTGCCGCTACACCTCCAAAGGCCAGGTCTCTCTTTCTCTCTCTCTGTGTTCCTGTTCTTAAGTTTTTCTTTATATTAAATTTAACTTTTATGAATTTATCATGGCTGAAGTATTTTATTGGCACTATAATCATTCTTAATTTCATTGTTTCTTTAAAATGTGAAACTATTGCTTGTTTATTGTTTTTGTTTTAAGATCTTTCTGTTTGGAGAAAACAATCTGCTTTTGGAATCTAAAAGATTAGGTAGAGTTGGTGCGAGCCGTTTCTGATCTGCAAGATGCAAACTTTATGTATGCCAGTTTAGTATTCTTGCACATCAACTTCTTTTTACCCTAAAATTCAAGAATCTTTGTATGTCTACAGTGTTTCTGTCACACCTTTTATTTTTGTGTATTGGTTTTGCTAGTGTTCTCTTTAGTCCGCCTTTTTTGCTTGTTCTTACAAACTTCTAGGGAAGGCCTAAAATTTACAAAACAGGATGTTTGTTTGATTTATAGAGTAGTACAAAGCAGAAAATATTGTTGCTGCCACACAAGAGCAGAACATACAAGTAAACAACACTTGCAACGTTAAAAATTCCTTATGATTTCAGATAAGCCTATGGTTACTCAAAATAATGTTCCATTAAGAGCTTTGTTTTGACTTTGAAATGACATAAGAGAAAGAACTTAGGTTGTATGCTCATTCATTAATATTTGAAGAAGTGAATAGTTCCAAATTGGATTGAACTTTGAGATTGGTGAATAAAGACAAATGTTCAAGTAAGATATAATTGCACCCTTGAAACTTAGCTGTAGTAATGTTTAAGATCTCTCTCTCTCTCTCTCTCTCTCTCTCTCTGTGCGGTCTTTGTATTTTCTTAATATTTATGTGTTAATTTAATGGCTGGTATTGTTTTGGAACCATAATAATTGTGAATGTCATTGTTTCTTTAGAAGTTTGGTGTGAAATTGTTACTCCATTTTCTTCTTTCCTTTGTTTTAAGATCTTTCTGTTTGGAGAAAAACAATTCTGTTTTTGGAATCTAAAAGATTAGGTACACTTGGTGTGAGTGTTTTCTGATCTGCAAGATCCAAACTTTATGTCAGTTTACTACTCTTGCACTTGAATTTCTGTTGAGTCTGAGATTTGAGAAGTCTTGTATGCCAGCAGTGTATCTATGTCACACATCTTTGTTTTGTGTATTGATTTTGTTAGTGTTCTCAATGATTTTACTTATCAACCGCCAGAAAACTCCAATTTTTAGAGAACAGGATATTTTTCTCGATTATACAGTAGCACAAAAGAAGAAATTGTTGCTACTTGCTTGCTTCTTTCGAAGATCATAAACACACAAGCAAATAATACTTGCAACATTTACTATTCATTGAGATTTCAGATAATTCTATAGTTAGTCAAAATAATAGTCCATCCATTATGAGTTTGTTTTGACAATGAAAGGAATGTACGAGAAAGAACTTATTTTACCTTCCAAATTGGATGGTTAAAGTTGAGATTGGTTTGAATAAAGATAAAGGTTCAAGTAAGAGACTTGTACTTGTCAAACTTAGCTGGTTTCTTGTTGCACCTAGATTATTTGGAGGTGGATTTAAAAACTAAAATTCATGCGTTGACTTTTTTTCTTTCCCTTTTAAGCAAAATGTTGTAACTAAATGAGACAGTAATATAAATTTTGCATTCTTGTTGCTGCCTGCCTATTCAATTCAGTGATAGCCTATTCTAGTGTTCAACTGATTTCCTTGGGCTTATATGGATGTTGCAATACAACTATAATCATTTTGTAAAGTTATCTTGCTTTCTGTAGAAAATGGTTTTTATCCCCTTTTAAGATTGGGACAAATTGAATGGGCTTTTTAATATTGAAAGGAAGCTGGCATCTTTGGCCGAAAAAATGAAAGTATTGCTGCTGAAGTAATTTCTACTTGATTTCAATTTTCCTATAAAACTTGTTGACTGGTGCTCAACTAGTTGGGTTTTTGTAGCTTGCGTTAGTGTTAGAATTTAGGTTTGTGTTTTGGTGCCTTTGGTGGTTTTGTGCATGAGTGTGTGTTTTAATGGATTGGATCTTTTGCCTGTATGTTTGTCATATCTCAATCATGTTTCGAGATGAGTTGTGCAGTAGTGTTGGTTGAAATTAGTATGTAATTTATTCATTGAAAGAAAATTGTTTCCTGATGATGAGTACTTGACCAAATTATGATTTGCTGCAGTTTTGTCTTGACAAATTTCTGTTTCTTTCATTTTTTTGTCTTTTCAGATTGCACCAGGAAAAGAAAAGCCACGCCCAACTCGTTTCCCTGTCAAGAACAAATCTGAGGTTAACAGTCACACAGTGTGTTTTAGCTGTTTACTATTAACATAGTCAACGTACTGAAAATGACATCTTTTCTTCTGTTTTGATTTGTGCAGACACTGATGTGCAAGTCATACACTGGCACAAGATTATGCACACCCAGCCCAAAGTCTAATTTTGTCCATCCGGTCATGGCCATTTCTGTTACAGAAGCAGCATCAGCCACAACACAAGCAGCTTCGTCGACTGCACCCAAAGCCACCATGAAGACTCCCACTACTACCATCAGCTTCCTGGACTGGTCACCTCAAGATGATGGCATTGAGGTTGTGTTGCCGTATTCTTCAACTGGAACACCTCCATCAAGGGAAGATATAAGTTCCTACATCACTGGTGTTCTTTATGGCCCCACTACAAGAAGGAGATTACCAGTGTTTGCTGAAATTTGCCCAGAGTAGTTTCGATCTGATTTGTGTAGAGAAGCCACTTCCGCTTGAGACCAAAGGTATAATATGTACATTCCTCCTGTTTTTTTCAGATACATACTTGGTTCTTTGAAACCTTAATTTTTCAAACTTGCTGCTCACAATCTAGTATGTGAATGGGGTTAGATTGAACACAAATTGTTGACCTTTGCTGGTGCTGCATTACTGCAGTACTTGCCAACTATAGTGTATAGCTTTTTGATGGTATTAGACATGATGTCTTACTTAGAAATTGATAAAGACAATGGACTTGAATCTTTCTGTT
Organism: Prunus dulcis; assembly: GCF_902201215.1. Classification (NCBI taxonomy): domain Eukaryota; kingdom Viridiplantae; phylum Streptophyta; class Magnoliopsida; order Rosales; family Rosaceae; genus Prunus; species Prunus dulcis. The sequence continues at coordinate 41,887,952 of NC_047650.1, forward strand.
GCGTGTTGAGAATCAACACGTGTGTATGAATCATGTGTGATTGCGCGTAGTTGCTTACAGATTGTGATGCTGGCATTGCATCTGGTTATATATGATAGAAAGAATCACATCTCGAGAAACAACATAATGGTCTAGTTGCATTTGGGAGATTTTTTTATATATATTTTGTGTGTGTAAGAATTTGGGGGATATGAATACTTAGCACTCACAAATACTTGGGGGAGATTTTTTATTATTATTATTATTAATTTTTTTTTTTCTTTTTCATCAGGCAGGAGTGGTATTGTAAGCTAATGGGTATAAACTTCAGATTCCTAATCTTTAGTTTGTAGATATTGAGATAGGTACGAGTTCGCTGTTCCGCTTTTGTAAGCTAATGGGTTTCTGGGCCATATTTGTTACAAGATTTCTAAAAGCTCGGATCTTCTTGATGACTGAAAAAAAGTTTTGAAATCTTTTGTTCTTTTGGGTTAATCGTTGAGAATCGAATTTTTATGGCGGGACGAATTCTTCAAAGTAGAAAAAAGTTTTTTTATGTTTATTTTTCCTATTTTTTCTCTTCTTTTTATATACAAGCGATTTTGAAAAAGGGAGAATCAAACCTATGACTTTGGATGTAAATTTAAACGTTGTTAATTTAAAATTTAAAATTTGCAAAATAATTTAAAATTTTAGGCAGTGAGTTTGGGAAGACATATACAAGTATGTATCTTAATCTTTTTCACCTTGTCTTTTGCAAAGAAATTTTTATTATTTTGTTGCAAGGGTGTTGTAGCTCAAGTGATTAAGAGAATTTACGTCATAGGTTCGATTTCCTCCTTCTCTAATATTGCTTGTATTACAAATATGTAATCTCCACGGAAAAGAGAAATGATATGTTTTCTTTGGTGGAGAAGGGGCGGTGTTCATCTTCATCTTTCCTAAGACCAGGCTGAGAATTGTCCATTTCTAGCAAGTCATCTCATACCAAGTAACCAGAAATTGATATTAATGGGGACCTTAAAGTCAATATTCTTAAGCAAAAACAAGGTCATTGAAATGCCTAAAATTATCGCCCAAAAAAAAAAAATGGCCTCAAATTTTTTTTTTATGGTAATGTAGCTGAGGAAATTGCTACTTATTAGATGAGAACCTTCTCACATCAGGACATATCCCTTTGTTGAGAGAAGATGTAAATGATATGAAAATTTGCCAATACAATTTCGCTAATATTCAAAGAATGGGGTTTTGTAGTTTTTAAGTTCAACTCATCAAGGAAACATCTTTTAATTATAATCCCTGGTTACATGAGAAAAACCTTTGGATTAAAATTACAAAGAAACATAATGGGGTAAAAGTATGTTTGGTTGATTTTGTGACTGGGCTTGAAATGAGTTCAAAGTTGCCTGCATATCCATTAATGGGATTAAGCCAACTCGTAGTTCATTGGATTTGTTTGGGATTTTGTTGATGGAGATTTGAGGTGATTTGGGTATGGAAGTTTGTAGTGTTTGGGACAAATTTGCTGAGAACAACCCAAGAATTTTATTTGGGTTGAATTTGGTTAATTGTAAATGTGTTTTAAATTTGGTTGCGGTTGCATGTAGTTGGATGTTGGATTGCTTACGTACCCTTGCGGTTGTGCTGTGACTTGTTTTGTTAAACGAGTTTCGAGTGGTGACCCGTTTTTTAATTTTTTTTAAAAAAGAAAAAGAAATAGTATAGCCGGGCGGCTATACTCGGTTTTCCTTATTAAAAAGGGAGATTCACTATTATACCCAATATGGGGGCCTAAATTATAAAAATACCCTATATAAAATGGACTTTAGAAACACACCCAAAGCCCATTTACAACATAACAAAAAAGCTTTTAACTTTTTATAAATTACAAAACTGCTATTAATTTCTTAAAACAAGCCCAACCCCAAAATCTCATAAAAATACCCAAAGCACTCAATAGGGTATCAAAGTAATTTAATAATCAATATTAAATTCAATAAGGCTAGCTATCATTTTTTGGGTTTTTTTTGGGTTTGTTTATAGGAATTCAATTGTGTAGGGTTTATTTATAATATTAGTGCTAGAAATGGGTATATCACTAAATATCTCTATTAAAAATGGTATAGCTGGGCGGCCATACTCGGAAATCGTATAGCCGGGCGGCTATACTCGGCTTTCCTTGTTAAAAATGGTATAGCCGGGCGGCTATACACTTTTAAATTTCGTTATAAGGAAATAGTATAGCCGCCCGGCTATACTCGTTTTTTCTAATTTCTTAAACTCGATTTTTTCCTTGGGTTTAGATTAACGAAATCGAAATCGAAATCGAAATCGAAATCTTCTTCTTCCTCCTGTAACCCACATACAGCTTCCACCCAACCGCAGCCAACCAAGACCTCTATGTAACCCAACAACCATCCAAGCCTAAACAACTCTGATGAATCAAAATTATCAGGAGGGTAGAAACCCTGTGTTGTCTTCACATCAATATCCATGTCAAGGCCCCACATTTTGCTGTTGGGTGAACCCACAAATCATTTAGATATGCAGGCTGATGCACTTGATGAGTTCACCGGTGGAGTTATACTGGTGAGTCATGATTCTAGGCTGATATCGCGTCTGTGCAAGGATGAAGAGAAGAGTGAAATTTGGGGTGTTGAAGATGGTACCGTGAGGGCCTTCCTGGGAATTTCGAGGAATACAAGGAGCTACAAAGGTTGCAATTTTTCCGAAAGAAAAGTTTTGCTGATTGCATATTGAATTTCAGCATATCAGATCTCTGGGACCCTATACTCCGTTTTTTCTTTTTCTTTTTTAAAAAAGAAATAGTATAGTTCGACTATACTTGGTTTTTATTTTTTTTAAAAAAAGAAATACTATAGCCGCGCGGCTATATGCATTTATAATTTTCTTTTAAAGATTAGTATAGCCGCGCGGCTGTACTGGAGGTTCCCTAATTTTAAAACGGCATAGTATAGCCGATTGTCTCTACTCGGTTTTTGTTATTTTAAAAAGAAGAAATAGTAAAGCCGCCGGGCCATATTGGGTTGCTATTTTTTAAAAAAACGAAATAGTATAGCCGCGCGGTTGTACTTGGTTGTTTATAATTTTTTCAGAAGAAACAATATAGCCAACCGGCCCTACTCGGCTTTCGTGTATGACGTCGAGATACATCTCTTTCCAATATAGCTTGTTTAAAAAACAAAAAAGTTCAGGCGTGGGCCGTGGCTTATAAAAAAACAAAACATAAAAAGGAGATAATGTTTGAAATTTCCTACTTTCTATCTGATTACTGTACAGTATCAAAGCAGAAACAGAAATCCCTCTCACTGGCTTCCACTCCACTCTCACTCCCAATCCCACTCAACCATATCTCCTCCTCCTCCTCCTCGTCTAGGCTGATAAGGAAAGAAATGTCGAGGGAGGAGGAAAGGGCGGCAGAAATGGAAAACGAAAATGGCGTATGGGAGGAGGAGCAGTGTCGTCTGTACGAGGCCTACAACGAGCTCCACGGCCTCGCCCAAGCCTTCGACACTCCCTTCGACGCTCCGGCGGTACTCGTGGTGGGCCACCAGACTGACGGCAAAAGCGCTTTGGTGGAAGCACTTATGGGCTTCCAGTTCAACCACGTCGGCGGCGGCACCAAAACCCGCCGCCCCATCACCCTCCACATGAAGTACGATGCCGACGCTCACTCCCCTCTCTGCCGCCTCCTCCTCCCCTCCAAATCCGATTCCCATTCCGATTCTGATTCTGAGCCTCACGAGAAGTCCCTCTCCCTCCAAGAGATTCAGGCCTACATTGAGGCTGAAAACATGAGGTTGGAGAAGGAACCCTGTCTCTTCTCCGCCAAGGAGATTATTGTTCGGGTCGACTACAAGTATTGCCCGAACCTCACCATCATCGACACTCCCGGGCTTATTGCTCCTGCTCCTGGTCCTAAGAATCGAGCTTTACAGGTGGTCAATTTGCTTATTAATGTACTGAATTTTGAATTGAAATGCTGCTCTTGTGTTTCTTTGCTGGTCAATTTGGGTAATGTATATCATGAGAGAGTAACTATAGTTACATTTATTAGGGAAAATTTTATTTTTATTAGTAAAAATAAATGATTGATGTACTGAGTTAGTCTACTGACTAGGTATTTGTCTTGGCTAAATTGGGGTTTGCAATGGTGATTTTGTTTTGAATTTTGATAGTTGTTTGCTTAAAGCTGATGTCAGGTCCAAGCTCGTGCTGTGGAAGCTCTAGTTCGAGCTAAAATGCAGCATAAAGAGTTTATTATATTGTGTCTTGAAGATTGCAGTGACTGGAGTAATGCAACTACACGAAGGGTCGTAATGCAGGTAGCCACTTCCTTTTCCCCTTTTTAGGCATTGTGTTGTTTATTTAACTCTAGCGTAAAGCTTTGCCTTGGTTGCATCATGTATAGATTGATCCCGAGCTCTCAAGGACTGTAATTGTTTCAACCAAGCTTGATACCAAAATTCCCCAGTTTGCGCGTTCATCTGATGTGGAAGTATTTCTGTCACCTCCCACATGTATGCTTGATGGTTGCATCTTGGGTGACTCTCCCTTTTTCACTTCTGTGCCCTCTGGAAGAGTTGGCTCTGGACATGATTCGGTTTATAGATCTAATGATGAGTTCAAAAAGGTATTTGTGCTTATCTTATATTCATTTTTGGAGAATAAATAACAAGGAAGGATTGCGATGTTCATTCAATGTCCTTAATTTATAATTTCCAAGATTCCATTACTGAGTTATGTTTGATCACTTTAATGATAATAAACGTAATAAACCATAAGTTTTATTGTACATCTCTATTATTTAGTAATTTATAGTAAATTAAGTGTCATAATTTAATCCACTGATCCTTAAAGCAACTTTCGAAGTCAAAATTTGTTTTTCAGTCAACTCTAATTGCTCCCATGTTTCTAACTAATGGTATTTCTACTGGAAGAAACATTTTTCCAGTAGTGATAATTTGGCAGTATAAGAGTTGTAATATGTACGCTGCTGATCCAAACTTTGGCCTGGTATATTTCAGACTTACAGCCACTGTACTGATATTTGCTCTGTTAACACGGATACAATTCTGTTTACAAAGTGCTTATTGAAAAAGAATTGTTTTTAAGTTTATTCTTTTTTTGTTCTTTTCCTTTCTGGCTATACAGGAATTTCAATGTTGAACTATGCAGAATTAGTTAATTAATTAATTAATTAAAATGCTAAACTTCTTAAGCTAATTTTTATGTCAACTCTCTTTGACAAGTCCTTCGTGTTTATTCTTTTAAAACATAAGCATAAGATAGTTTATGCTGGTATAAAATTATGTTTTTAAAATTTTAAAAAATAAAACAGAATCATAGATATGGTTGGTTTGCACTATTTTATTATGCAGGCAATATCATTAAGAGAGATGGATGATGTTGCAAGCTTGGAGGAGAAATTGGGCCGGTCACTGTCAATACAAGAAAGAAGTAGAATAGGCGTAAGCAAACTTAGGTGTTTTTTGGAAGAATTGCTACAGAAAAGGTGCCCATAGTTTTGATCTTTCGTATTGTGATGAAAATAACATAGTTAATTGTCCACCTGTTAAGTTCCATGCCTAAAAGTTTGGGAAATATATTCTGCAAGGTATATGGATAATGTGCCACTGATCATTCCACTTCTCGAGAAGGAGTACCGGAGCGCAACAAGAAAAATGAATGAAATAAATCAAGAACTCAGGTTTTTAACTGACAAAGCATATTCTTTTAAGGCAATTAACAGATTGGATGCAATTTATGGCACTTTATTTTCTTAAACTCTGATCAGAACATGGATCACGAAGGGGGTTATAACCATTAAGCAAATTATATTTTTCTGGTATTATAAATATTTGATCATTGGTTTCTTTCTTTTATATTGGTTGATTATATTGCATTCTTGTGTTTATGCAGCACTTTGGATGAACTGAAACTAAAAGAAAAAGGAAGAGTATTTCATGATCTCTTCTTGACAAAGGTATTTTTAGTTGAGGCATTCTTTTTTACAAAGAGTTTATGTTATTCTTATCAATGTCTCAGCATCTGAACCTTCCGATTATATATTGTACCTTATCTAGTAGAAAACGTGGCCATTTGACGCTTGAGAATGTCCTCATGCTATAATGCTGAAGGGTAGGACCACCTTGGCCTCATGCATTTGACAGGATGTGAAGTGTGGTCAAAAGTGATTAGGGCCTTTTTTACTCTTCAGAATTGTTAGGGTGGACGGAATCATGTGAACTATTCATAATGCTTAGTTTCTGTTCGTTTGTGGTAACAATAGAAGTCTCATGATTTCATAAGACCTTTCTTTTTTTCCCTTTTTTGATTAATTTGTTTGTTTCAGGGTTTTACGTTGGTATTTTAATGCTTTAAAATTTAAGATTTCTATTTTGTTTGTATTTTTACTGACAAAAGTTAGCTTTATTCCTCAGCTATCGTTGCTACTAAAAGGAACGGTTGTTGCACCTCCAGATAAATTTGGTAATTCAGCTTAATGTTTCTTATCAGTTATTATCACGAACAATTTAAGCATAAGGTTACTAAAGAAGGATAGCTTTTGTAATCTTTCAAATATCAACATTGCTGTTTCCCGCCCTTTAAGATTGTGCCTTGTTTCATGCTGTGTTGTTGGACTCTTGTTTGTTTTACTTTCATTTATATGTCATTTCTCTTTCAAGGTGAGACACTACAGGATGAGAGGACTAACGGAGGGGCATTTGTTAGCAGTGATGGCCTTCAGTTCCCTCACAAGCTTATACCTGTAAGTTAAAGAATTCTTAGACTGTAAATTTTCTTTTTTCTTTATTTTTTTTCTTCTGTGCTTGCATGTCTTGTGTGTTGGTGTCTTTTTTGCTGAAAGTTTTTTGCTCTCTCTCTCCAGATTTTTTGGCGTGTTTTTTTAATCTTCATATATGAATCAGGCTTGTTTCTTTCTGTCACTTCTAATACTGAATAACACACTGAAAAAAATCAGGCTATTTGTGCTTTCCTTTCTCTGTTGTCTCTTGTTAACATCTATGTGATAGGTGCTATAAGACTGCAAAATACTAATTGTTTCTGGTGTTCTGGACCCAAACTGACTTGTACCTTTTTAGAGTTTCGTATACATGCATCTAAGCACTGCGTATACTTCATGTGTAGAATGCAGGAATGCGTTTATACGGTGGTGCACAATACCACCGTGCCATGGCTGAGTTCCGCTTTGTAGTTGGAGGAATAAAATGCCCTCCAATTACAAGGGAAGAAATTGTAAATGCATGTGGAGTTGAAGATTTACATGATGGCACAAACTACTCAAGGTATTTATAATTTTATTATATAATCGTACTTGTGATACTGGTTTTTAAGCTGTAGTATTTGTGTTCCAAATTTTTCTCAAATTTTTTGTTTTGTATTCTATTAATCCATTTCCGTTTTCAAACTTACTTTTTTGATCAATCAGGACAGCTTGTGTAATAGCCGTTGCAAAGGCCCGTGATACATTTGAGCCTTTCCTTCATCAGGTGATGAATAATTTCTCTCAGTAATTCTCACGTTCTTTTCTTCTATCCTTTTTCCTGAGACACGAAGTATCTTGTCTCGTTATGTGTTTAAAAGTCCAATTCATGAACATTATCTAGTGTGCAATGTCCAGTGATTAAATCTCTTGCAAAGAGAATATTATGATCAATACATTTTATTTATGTACTTATTTATCCTTAAAGTCTGTTCCGTTTTAATATATTTTTTTAAAGCCTTAGACATTTTGATTACTGCTAGTCTTAGCCATCTGTGTGAAAATTGATATTTCTCTACTTGTGCAGTTAGGTTGTAGACTCTTGCACATTCTAAAGAGATTACTTCCTATATCAGTCTATCTTCTTCAGGTATGGACTCCACTGTTGTGTAAATTGGTGGCTTCTAATTATTGTGTGCATTTAACCTGCTCAAGTTCTATGCAGTTAATTTTTTCAATTTCTATCTTGGATTCTGCAGAAAGATGGTGAGTATTTAAGTGGCCATGAGGTGTTTCTTAGGCGTGTTGCTTCTGCTTTCAATGACTTTGCAGAATCTACCGAAAGGGCATGTCGTGAAAAGTAAACCACTTTGCTGCTTATATCTCTTACTTTTTTTAGCAAGCGAATACCCTGTTGAGGCTGTGTTCTTTTGTTTCTTTTTGGCTGGTAGAAATACATTAAAACAAACATTCTTATAGTTCAAAGGAGTTGAAATAAATACAATGTACAACCAAAGGAGTCAACATCCCTATATCCTTTGGGGGATATATCATTTTGGTTTTTGGTATCGGTGTATATCATCAATAGTTTTTTGGTTTTATTTGGATTAGAATGATCATTGGATTAATTGGATATTTCGTTTGATTAAGTGGGTGGGTTATTAGATGGGTATTCAATTAAGGTTTAATTTGGTTCATGTTTGGCTTAATTAGAGATTTTTTCGGTTTGGATTTGCATCTTCTTCCTTCTATTACCTTAAAAAATCATGAAATTTTTCTGGGTTCTTAGGCTGATACCGGGAAATGTCGGAACTATGGTCAAATATCAGGGAAATGCAGGAAATCAGGGAAATATCGCTGATATGGGGGGAATAAATAAGCTTACCCCCCAGTTTTAGTGTTGACACTCTGAAAATCCGACATATCAGCCAATATTTTCGTCCTTGCCCACACACTACATAGAATCCTTTTGGAAAATCTCAGTTAATGAAATAAAGTGATTGTAGGTTATGGATTGCAGTCAACCATTAGCATATTTCTCGGGGATTTTGTACTGTAAATAAATGAATTCACAAATTGAAAATCTCAGGGAATGCAGAGAATATGATATTACTCTATAAGAAAAACAATGTAAATAACACTGCAAGAGCTCTGAATCTTACCTCTTAGAGTTAAAAGTCAAATTTTATTTGAACTATTTTAGTTACTGTGTTTTATGAAATAATGGCAATTAACACTTTAGAGTCAACACACTAGTTGAAAACCCGCCCATCCAGGTTTAACATACTAGTTGTAAGCTCGACCATCCAGGTCACGACTTAGGCCATCCTACTTATCTCGTGAATTGAATGTTGTAGCCCAAAAACTTGCAGCTTTTATGTTTAGAATGTAATTTATTGATTGATTGATAACGGCATCCAATTCCCAAAAATATAAAATCGGGATATCTTGTATAGTCTGGTTTTCTTCAACTGAACCTACTCTTATGATACATATGTTTTTGCTGCAGATGCATGGAGGATTTAGTAAGCACCACCCGCTATGTCACCTGGTCCCTTCACAACAAGGTTATCATAGTTGATTATGAAGGCATATTTACAAGTCTTATGCACTAATTTCGAATTGGTGTATTATGTTTCTGTACAAAAATCTTTAAAAAGGAGAGAGAGAGAGAGAGAGAGAGAGAGAGAGATGAGCAAAAAGGAGAGTTTCTTAAAAACTTTATACTTTTTCATATTAAAAAATTTATGTTGTAAAATTTCTAGGATAAATAAATTAAACATCAAATGGTTACTCTGGCCTATCAGATCGAATCCATGACCTATCCTAATCCTATCTTTCCCTCCTCCCCCCCTCTTTTTTTTGCATAATCCTCATTTTGTTTTTTCCCATTTTCTTTTTCTAATATGGTGGTACCCGGAATATTTAAGCCTTATAATTTTTACATTATTCATTTTGTTGCATGGGACTATCAACTGCTTTTTCAGATATATATCTATGTTTTCCGGAAAGTATTAACTTGTTCTCCCGTTCACATGTCTTTTAATGCCTAATTTGTAGAATCGAGCTGGGTTACGTCAATTTTTAGACTCGTTCGCTGGAACAGAACATAACACTATGGGTAGTAATTGCGTACCTGCTGGTATTTCCCAAGATTTATCCTTTGGGTCTGTTGCCAATGAGAAGGAAACTAAGTCAAGGGCAGATGTGAAGCTCAGCCATGTGGCGTCTGGCATTGATGTGGCATCTTCTATTCAGACAACAGAAACAAGGCTGGCTGATCTTCTAGATAGTACACTTTGGAATAGGAGGCTTGCTCCTTCCTCTGAAAGGATTGTTTATGCTTTGGTGCAGCAGATATTTCATGGCATAAAAGAATATTTTTTGGCCTCCGCAGAGTTGAAGGTTTGTTATACAAACTGCTTGTTTATGAATGTATTTCTAGTAGTGCACTGTAATAACCATCAACTGAGTATGCGGAAGAGATAACTAGCCTGCTGTTTTATGAAGAATGACTTGTTTCTTTTATTCTAAACTAAAATATATCTTGTTTATTGAGCTTCTTGGTTTTTTTTTCCCTGCTAATAGGCCTTTTATTTTAATAACTCGTGTTTTTTTTTTTTTTTCGCAGTTCAACTGCTTTCTTCTAATGCCTGTAGTAGACAAGTTGCCTGCACTCCTTAGAGAAGATTTAAAATCTGCTTTTGAGGATGACTTGGATAATATTTTTGATATCACCAACCTGCGGCACTTATTAGGCCAGCGAAAGCGAGACGCAGAGATCGAGCTTAAAAGGGTATTTCAATCATGCCTTAATATTTTACCCAAACCTGTCAAATGACCCAAACGTACTCACACACAATTGTCTGACATGCTGTTGGTTTTGCAGATCAAAAGGCTAAAGGATAAGTTCAGATCACTGCATAAGCATCTTAGTTCGCATCAAGCCCATTCTACTGCCTTTTCCGACCAACGTTGAGTGTTTTGCAATTCAACATACTGATACGGAAGTCAAATTTGTTGGATGAAAAATGATTTGGTTTTTGTTTTTGGTATTGTGTTTGAGATAACTGCATATTTGTTTTGGCTTAGAGAAATCTAGTGGAGAAAAATCTTAGATCTTTATTTGGACTAGAGGATTGTATTTAGATAACATGTCTTTCTTAATTATACAGTGAGTATGCACTTTGTTAATGGCCTATTGTTGTAGAGATTTGATTCATGTACCTATTCTAAGTCTATATGAGACATTTCTGTTCATTGTCTTTAACGTTAGCCTAAAGAAGCAAGAACTTGGTTTGGTTGCCTTCAAATTGGTTTCTTGTTGTCTAGGTTTCCTGATGCCAACGTGTCTTATATGTAGAATTAGCCAACATTGCATTCTTGTTGTTTAGGCTGACTTCAACATTGACGACACCTTTGTTAATGGCCCAACACTTCGGCAAAATTAACAAGACTTTCTAATGGAGTTGATGAAAATGGGCAGTGTGAGATACACTGAAAACATTTATCGGAGTCTTATTTATTTTTCTGTGCACTTACTCTCTTTTGTCTTATATTTTTTTGTTTTTGTTTTAAGTTTGTTAAAGCTCAAAATGTTAAGAGAACCTCAAGAGTATTTAAAGCCCAATATGACATACGGATAAAGGGAAATTGGTCATGTGCTAATTCCAAATAAATTTTGGGAATTAATTCAGCAGAATAAATATGTATGCAAGTTTTTATTGAAATTCTAATAATATTATGCAAAGTTAAATCTGATATCTCACTGAGCTTGGTCCATCACCAAAGATGCTTCATCACAACCAATGATACATTTTTCCTATGCCAAATAACCTACCAAGCTCACATGTACACAAGTCATGTGGTACACGGGGCTTGCATGAGGGGTTGTAGTGTGGAAAGTTACAGAGATCCACAAGGCCCATCCAAGCTCTTAGATGATAGAGATTTTGGGTTGCATGGGAGCACAAAAGTTCAAGCCCATTACTTGGAGTTCGCCTATATGGGTAAGCAAATGAGATACTTTTTAGTGCCTTTCTATTATCAGCTCGAAGTAAGTCAATTTCGTTGCTCCCTTTTACTTGTTAGAAACAAGCTGTTTGCGACATTTCCTTTCATCCATAGGAAACAACTGGTTTAATATGCCTCGTTTCCCCTGCTAGAAATAAGTATGTCCGAGTGCCCTCACCTTCTATAAATTGACAAGCATGACCTAGGCAAAGACACCCTTTTTTTGGATGCTGCAAAGCATGCAGGTGTTTAGCTCATATGGAAAATTCCAGTAAAAGAGAAGAATTCATGCTCAGAAGCACTCCAAGAGGCCGTAAAACACGTAGCCATTGGAAGCACAACAAAGTATTGCTCTAAGACTTGTTTGTCATTTAGGATGCTTAGTTCTTGCTAACTCAGAAAATGGGACAACAAATACTTGATTCACCCTTCTACGGCATTCCAAAAAATCTACAAGTCCAACCAAACCTTCCAACAGAAAAAGGACCCCAACAAAGTCAATTAATTGTTAAAACTTATGAAGAACTCAAATGAGTGCCTTTAAAAAAAAAAAAAAAAAAAAACCCTTGTTTGATTCTTTTTTGACAAATGAAAGGAATATATTTATAAGATACTTTTATAACGGGCTAATAAACTCACATAATTGACCAATACATCCACAACAAAGCTATACACCACAACTAGGTATTAAATATATATCATCCTCGCCATCTATATGAATCGAATTGAGGCCTTCTCCAACCAACTGGATAATTAGTCTATTCATAAGTTCACTTTATCTTCAGCTATTTTGAAATTAGGTTTATCTTCAAGACACTTATTTACGTTTATCTTATATTTCCTACTTCATCTATCTGCCTACTTTAAGCTGAGTAATGTCACATCCGCACACTCCTAAAAAAACAAAAAGTTAAGCGTTGACTCTTAAGGCTGATAGATTTGTAGGTGAATAGGGTTTTTGTTCGGCTTTGTGTTTGTAATTTGAGGGTTAGAGAGTGAAGTGTTGTCAAATTGCCTTAAAAGAAGTATAGCTAAGTGGAAGTAGCAATCAGCAATTACCAGAACATGAACGTTAATTGTTGTTTTTATGTGAGTGCAAGATGATCTCGATTGCCGTATTAAATTATTGGTGACTAGTATTCTAAAAGAGAAGCAAAGCCAGAAGTTAGCTCAAGATTACAATAATTATGAATCCGAAATCATTATTGGTGTTTGGGCACACTCCAAAAGGAATGTGGGCCACATCCAACCTCAAATTGGTCCACGACCAAACCCATATAAACGTGTGCTACGTGGATGAGAAGAGGTGCATGAGATCAGCATGAAGTGGGATGATGAAGTACACCTAATTTTTTTATTTATTTTGTATATACCAAAATGCAAAAATCCAATATGAATAAATACATAATTGGATGAATGTGGCACAGCCACACACTCGTATTGCAGGCTTGCAGCTGCTTACGGTACAAACAAGTCTCCTCTTTATTTATTATTATTATTATTATTTTCGAGTGATACATAAACACAAAGACGGAACCACACTTAGACTGAGATGGTCGAGCTCAGTGCAATTTATAAAACTTTAACAATTTTGGTGCTAATTTTGTAAAGAAATCGATCTTAGCAAGTGAAAATTTGGCAACCCGACCCTTTGTAATAATTGATTGTCTACACTCGAACATCTCTCTTATACAAAGTCATTCAGCCATTCATATATATAGACACAAGTCGATTGAAAATTTATAACTCCGCCATTGCATAAATAGGTCCTTTGGCCGCCGCCTTGCATATGGAAAGCACTTTATCATCAATCAAACCATCAACTCCGCATTTCTGATGAAAACCCACCTTCTTTTTCACGTCACTCACTCACTCACTTTTTTCTTTTTCTAAAATATTTATCTTCTCTCTCTCTCTCTCTCTCTCTCTCTCTCTCTCTCTCTCTCTCTGCTTTATCGCTTAGCTATAAGTATCACCTTCAGCTAAAACTTCGTTTACACGCGAATCATCCAAAGCCTACCTATATACTCTCCTACTGCGTTTTTCTTTCTTCTTCTTCTTCTTCTTTGTTCTTGTCGTTTTATTTTTATTATTTGTTAGTTTTTGTTGTTTGTTTTTATGATCTTGGGTGGATCGTAATGGGAGATGACCAGTTTAAGCTCCCTCCTGGTTTTCGATTTGACCCGACGGACGAAGAGCTTGTAGTTCATTTCCTTCAACGTAAGGCAGCTCTCTTACCTTTCCATCCCGACGTCATTCCCGATCTCCATCTCTACCCATATGATCCATGGGAACTAGATGGTATGCACCTACCATATAGTCCTTCACTGCTACTAAAAAATCTCTTGGCCTTGCTTAATTTAATTAACTTATGTATTAATTTCATGATGTTTGATATTTAATTGCCGCCCTTTTATGTACAAGCACTTGTGCACTTACATATATAGCTGAAATGAGTAATTGACATACTAATACTAGTACGTACATATTGCACACATAAATAGGGTACTATTCTCTTGTCGAACTACTTATGTTGTCAAAATAATTGTTTATTGTATGAACGGTGAATATGGACCACACATATTCAAATAAAATTTCACATGACAAATGGTGTACTGATTAAATCTGACAGCCTAAATTTTGTGTTGCCAAATTGTATGATAAGAGAGCATGTTTTCGCGTATATATGTATCTTGATCTATGCACCGTATGCATATATAAATGTATAGGTAAGGCTCTACGTGAGGGAAATAAGTGGTACTTCTACAGCAGGAGGACGCAGAATCGGGTTACAAGCAATGGGTATTGGAAGGCATTAGGCTTTGAGGAACCAGTGATCACAAGAAGCTCTTGTAATTCTACGCACAAAGTTGGGATGAAAAGATACTTGGCTTTTTACGTAGGAGAAGCTCCAAATTCAGGCATCAAAACTAATTGGATAATGCATGAATATCGTCTCTCTCCACTCTCAGCAGGAGATGGAGCTTCTTCTTCTTCTTCTTCCACCACAACAAGATCATCCAAAAGAAGAGGGCATCTCAAAACAGTTAATAATGCATGTCTCAATCACTACTTGTAATTACGTTATTAATTATTTATTTGATTTAAATAGTCATTTCACTCTATGACATGGTAGCATGCGTGGCAAGTCATGTACTTTATTTATCACGTCATCAAGTAAAATAATTGCGCAGATATAACATTTTTCTTACATATGCATATCAAAAACAAAAAACGAAAAAGAAAGGAGAATGTGCATGACATAAAATAAATGAAGTTTTATTGATATTTTGGTTTACAAATTTTCTTAGGAATTTAGTGGATACGTTCTCTGTCGAGTCTACGAGCATGATGAAGATGACGACGACGACGACGATGATGATGGGACAGAGCTTTCATGCTTGGACGAGGTGTTCTTATCTTTGGATGACCTTGATGAAATAAGTTTGCCAATTTAATTAGCATGGAGAGAGAGAGAGAGAGAGAGAGAGAGAGAGAGAGAGAGAGAGAGAGAGGGAGCTAAGTGCTCCCTTGTTATGAATTAGCTTTATCCCAATTGTACAATTTCATTACTGGATTAATGTTATGAACAAATTCAAGTGGATTTCACTTATATGTGTACTCTAACAAAATATGTTATATATGAGTATAGTTTTGAGAATTCCAATCCACACCATCCAATACATGGAGCTTCCCTGAATGTTTATTCCAAAAGTGACGTATATATTGAGCGTAAACACAACAGCTACATGCATGTTTTACATATATATCCATATTTCTCACCAAAATGAGACTTAGCTAGGTTTTATCCTGACGTATGATTTGATCAATATTGTATTTAATACATATGGGACAACAATACGTATTCAATAGTTAATGATTGAGAGGCTCCTAAGAACTTTCAATTCTTCCCTTCCTTATTGATTAAAAAATATCCAATAATTATGTCGTTCTTCAAAATAACTTAATTATGTGTTATATGAGAAAAGATATATACAACTAAGTAATTTTTATATTAAATATATTATCACGTGATATAACCAATTCACTTATATTATGACTGTACCACTTCAAATAATAACATCCCTTGAAGGGTTCGTAATACTACCACTCAATAATTTCTTGTATATTACTGTAGAATTTCCTCTTTTCTTCCATTGTCCATGACAGGTGTTAGAAGTTGACTTGAGCTTATGTTGCATAGAAATTTGGTGCACTTGAGATCTGGTAGTTTTGGTCCTCAGCCTTTGTTGGAACTCGGGATGCTCACGTGTAGAAATTATTGTGAGGAGGATAATGTGGAGCCCAGTGAGCACTGTAATGTGTAAGTTTGCAGCTAAGAGGCATTGAGCATACCTCAAAAACTCTTTTTTTTTTTTTTTTCCTTTTTCTACTTTTATGGCATTCGAGTGTAATATTTTGCACAATGCCAAGCCACAATTGGTATTTTTGGGTGGCTGCTTAGGGCAGCATGACTCATACGTGATGCTAGCTAGCTAGCATTCCCATGCTCCATTGCATACTATAGTAATGGAAAAGAAGTTGCATGGATTGCACTATTTTGTTGTTTATGTCCAATTATATTTTATTATATGGAATCCTTATTACGTGTGACGAAACGTAATTAGTTGGAGATGATAAAATAATGTTATTCCTTTAATATATAAGTTTTTCTCAATCTTTTTTCTCTAGTAGCAATCTTCTTTATCAGAATCGTTCAATTTATCTTAGCTGTATGGGTTTAAAATTTAATATTACAAGTTAAAGAAAAATGGAGACATACAGTGTGTAAAAAGATTACAAATTTATTGTAATCACCTTATCTACCACTAATTTTCTAAACGAAAAAATAATGCATTAAAATTTATATTGAAACGTTGATATAGATACAAATAATGCAATGTGTCAAAGGACTATATATAATGCAGTTGGATGAAAGATGGATATCAAGAGAAAAAGGGTTCTAATCAAGGGCCAAAAGCATAAGATATCATGTTTTTTTTTTTTTTTTGGGTCGATTTTTTAATGGGTATTTTTGTAACAAAGTGGGTTGGGCAGGTTTTGGGTTTTTTTGTTAAAAATTGTGTTTGGGTATCTAGTAATATTATTGCAGTGGCAGTTTTTTAAAATTTTCAAGGGTTGTTTGTATTTGTAAGTCCATGGAATAGTCAAACGGGGATGTTTTATAGAATTTGGATTGCATAGAATTTTTCTATATTTTGGGATCTACGTTTGGGCTTAAATGTGAAGCTCATATATTATTCAGCCTTGGAAAGAGCTATCTCTATGTGCAAAGGAGGTGTGAAGTGTATGTTGCTATGCTGACACGTGTTTATTACCTACAGAAGTGAAAAGTGCACCAGAATGTGACATGTGGGGCTTTGGGACAGGTCATGCGTGGCTCTCTCATTACCAAATCATTTAAGTAAATTTCCTACTGAAATTTGTAACGTTGTAATAGATTTGGGTCATTTTACCAACCCACAGCCCAGAAAACGGGGCGGACGTCTCTCCGCACTGGAATTTTTGCAAGCGCTGTTGCATTAGGGTGTTGGTCTAATTCAGGGGTGAGTTAGGTGTGCAAGGCACGTGAGTTGTTAGTAGTGTATTTGAATTAGTTAGACAGCTGTATAAAGTGTAATAGTGTTGTAGTACAATCTCTGCTTCATCATGGCTTCTTCTTCCTCCATCAAGATTGATGGCTTGCTCAGTATGGTTACCCTTTGTCTCAGTGACAACAATTTCTTGAAATGGATTCATCAACTCCCCATCAAAAATCCTAATTTGTTTCCAAATCATACAAATGAGGATCCAAATTATCCATATTTTCCTTCATGACTTTGTCCCATTCTAAATGAACCCCCGTCTTCTTCACTCTCACAAAATCCACATCATGAGGCCTTACAAGTATCGATACGTGGTCACCACCTTCCAAACAGAGCACATCATTTGACAATTGTCCCTGCCAAAGATAACGGTCTTCAAGTCCGGTTGACAATAGATCCTCAATAAGCAAATCCGGTCCTGGTCTTCCGTATCTGAGAAATGCTATCTTGGTGTGCAAAGCAGTTTGTTTGGTAAGATTTCTAACGATAATGCCAATAGGACCTTCAAGTTCTGGGCCAAAAACAAAAGAAGAGTAAACGAAGCATATAGTCAACCCTTTTAAATCACGACCCATGATTCTTTTAGGAACTTCAAAGAAGACGATATTGTCCACATGATTGACGATTTTGAACCACTCAGGAATATCATAAATTCCATTCAAATAAATTCCACCAAATCCGCAAGAAGTCCATCTCTGCACACCAGAAGCAACACATTCTTATACATGCATATGCATATTTACATGGGCCGCATCTGCAGCTGTGCCTCTGTGTGTGTGTGTGTGAGAGAGAGAGAGAGAGAGAGAGAGAGAGAGAGAGAGAGAGATGTTGAGAATTAAGCTGCGTTCTTAGCTTAAATCATCCTGCAGATTGGAATTGAAGAGATGAAGAATTAACTCCTTTTAGAAATAGCCGTTAGTTTAAATGTGTAACAGCTAGCTTTATTTCTGTTTTTAGAAACCTGCACAGCTGTTATTCTTATCCCATTTAGATTGTACTGGGTCATCCGATCTTTCTCCAAGTGGAAAGATCGTAGCCTCCTATGGCCTGTATGGCTGGAGATGAGTCCTTGCTCCCCAAAAAATAGGGTCTGATTTTTGACTCAGAGAGGAATATAGTCATGTAATTCCTCTGCATTTGTGATAGAGAAGTATACTGAACATTCAAATCCTCTGTTTTTTCTATCCTTCTTTCTCTGAGGTGTATTTCTCCTAAAGGTTTCAGCTTTTGTTTTCAACCTAAAACTATAAAGTTTGATACCGATTCAAGAGAGAGAGAGAGAGAGAGAGAGAGAGAGAGAGAGAGAGACACCTGTAGGATGTTGTTCCTAAAATCTGCAGTGAGATTGGTGCAGCATTCCATATGAATCCTTGTCATGGAGTTTAATGACTTATCCAAGCCTCGAACCTCAGTGAGTTTGAACGAATCATTGAGATACAATTCTCTCATATTCAACATTTTTGAAAAATCTGGAATTGTTTCCAATTCTGGGCAGTCATTTGCTTTCAGAACATACAAATTGGTTGGTAAATCTGGGATTGCAAGAAGTTCTCTGCATGCATTTAAACACAAGACCTTGAGCTTTGAAAGACCGGCGAGACTTGGTAGGCTACAAAAGTCATTGTCTTCAAGAAGCAGATCTTCTAAGGAAATTAGGCTACCGAGGTCCTTGGGGATTGCATCCTCACTTAAACTGCAGCCTGCAAGACATAATAACTCTATTAAAGAGTCGAAGGCATGTAACGAAAGGGGTAAAAGATGGAATTTCAAAATTCTCACCAGATAGAGATAAAATTCTCAACTTCTTCAATTTTACTATGGAAGATGGAATTCGTCTGATGGCTGTCTTATTTGCTCTCAAAATTTTCAATGAGGCCATGTCCCCTAAGCCATCAGCCAAGTCTTCAAATCTTGAACAACCATTCAGTATAAGAGTTTCAATAGACTTGGATTTATAGAAATTCAGTGGGAGATCCCTTAGCATTTTGCAGTCTTCAAGATTTACCAAAGAAAGTCTTCCAAGATCCCCGATGGATGAGTGAATCTTATACAACTGTTCACAACCTTTCAATATCAACTTCTCGAGATTTGGGAATTTTGAAAAGTCTGGTGATTTTGTTATGTGATTATCATCTTCGACATGAATGATGTCATCATCATTGACCAGATTTTGAGATGGGCGTCGTTCATACGCACAAAGATGGTAATCAATCATATTTTCGTTCATAAATTTGTCCCATACCAGACTAACACCTGTTTTCTTCACCTTCGCCGCTTTATATTCAGATGTTATTTCAATAAAGACTTTATCACCGTCTTGCAATTTGAGCTCGTCATTTGATAACTGTCCCTGCCAAAGATAATAACCCTCAGTTCGACAACTGGAATAGGGTGTGACCAGCGAGCCTTGGCAGGCTACGAAAATTATTGGCTCCAAGAACCAGATGTTCTAAGCAAATTAGGCTACATAGATCTTTAGGGATTGCATCCTCAGTTAACCAGCAGCCTGCAAGACATAATAACTCTATTAAAGAGTTGAAGGCATGTAACGAAAGGGGTAAAAGATGGAATTTCAAAATTCTCACCAGATAGAGATAAAATTCTCAACTTCTTCAATTTTACTATGGAACATGGAATTTGTCTGATGCCTGTGTTATCTGCTTTCAAAATTGTCAATGATACCATGTCCCCTAAGCCATCAGCTAACTTTTCAAAACTCCAACAACCATTCAGTATAAGAGTTTCAATAGACTTGGATTTATAGAAATTCAGTGGGAGATCCTTTAGCATTCTGCAGCCTTCAAGATTTACCAAAGAAAGTCTTCCAAGATCCCCGATGGATGAGTGAACCTTATACAAGTACTTACAACCTTTCAATATCAACTTCTCGAGATTTGGGAATTTTGAAAAGTCTGGTGATTTTCTTAAGTGATTATCATTTTCGACATGAATGATGTCATCATCATTGACCAGATTTTGAGATGGGCGTCGTTCATATCGACAAAGATGGTAATCAATCATATTTTCGTTCATAAATTTGTCCCATACCAGACTAACACCTGTTTTCTTCACCTTCACCCATTTGTCCACTATTATTATTTCAATCAAGACTTTATCACCGTCTTGCAATTTGAGCTCGTCATTTGATAACTGTCCCTGCCAAAGATAATAACCCTCAGTTGGACAATCGGGTATGATCCTGGCTTCAAGCTCAGAACCCTTGGTCACGTTTTTAATGCTAATGCTAATACTGTAGTAGCCGTCTGAAGAGTTAACGAAGGACAAAGTTAACCCTTTCAAATTACGACCAACACTTCGAGGCACAGTGAAATACACAATATCGTCGTCATGGACACAGTCGAACCAATCAGGAATATCATTCCCACTGAGAAAAATGCCACCATATCCGCAAGAAGTCCATCCCTGTACCATGCAGAGCCAAATTTCTATAAGAAATACATTCTTATGCACGCATGTGTGCATATGCGTTGTATGTGAGAGAGAGAGAGAGAGAGAGAGAGAGAGAGAGAGAGAGAGAGAGAGAGAGACCTGTAGGATGTTGTTCCTAAAATCTGCAGTGAGATTGGTGCAGCCTTCCATATGAATCCTTGTCATGGAGTTTAATGACTTATCCAAGCCTGGAACCTCGGTGAGTTTGAACGAATCATTGAGATACAATTCTCTCATATTCAACATTTTTGAAAAATCTGGAATTGTTTCCAATTCTGGGCACTCATTTGCTTTCAGTACATACAAATTGGTCGGTAAATCTGGGATTGCACGAAGGTTTTCGCATGCATTTACACACAAGACGTTGAGCTTTGAAAGACCAGCGAGACTTGGAATTTGTCTGATGGCTGTGTAATCTGCTTCCAAAATTGTTAATGATACCATGTCCCCTAAGCCATCAGCCAAGTCTTCAAATCTTGAACAACCATTCAGTATAAGAGTTTCAATAGACTTGGATTTATAGAAATTCAGTGGGAGATCCCTTAGCATTTTGCAGTCTTCAAGATTTACCAAAGAAAGTCTTCCAAGATCCCCGATGGATGAGTGAATCTTATACAACTGTTCACAACCTTTCAATATCAACTTCTCGAGATTTGGGAATTTTGAAAAGTCTGGTGATTTTGTTATGTGATTATCATCTTCGACATGAATGATGTCATCATCATTGACCAGATTTTGAGATGGGCGTCGTTCATACGCACAAAGATGGTAATCAATCATATTTTCGTTCATAAATTTGTCCCATACCAGACTAACACCTGTTTTCTTCACCTTCACCCCATCATCATATTCCCCCACTATTATTTCAATCAAGACTTTATCACCGTCTTGCAATTTGAGCTCGTCATTTGATAACTGTCCCTGCCAAAGATAATAACCTGGCTTGTAATTGAGCTCGTCAATTGGACAATCGGGTATGATCCTGGCTTCAAGCTCAGCACCCTTGGTCATGTTTTTAATGCTAATGCTACTACGACGACTTAAAAAGACTGGAGAGGAAACGAAGGACAAAGTTAACCCTTTAAAATTACGACCAACACTTCGAGGCACAGTGAAATACACAATATCATCGTCATGGACATAGTCGAACCAATCAGGAATATCATTTCCACTGAGAAAAATGCCACCATATCCGCAAGAAGTCCATCCCTATACCATGTAGAGCCAAATTTCTATAAGAAATACATTCTTATGCCTGCATGTGTACATATGCGTTGTATGTGATAGAAAGAGAAAGATGCATGTGTGTGTTTGAGAGAGAGAGAGAAGGATTGACCTGTAGGATGTTCTTCCTAAAATCAGCAGTGAGATTAGTGCAGCCATCCATATAAATCATTGTCATGGAGTTTAATGACTTATCCAGGCCTGGAATCTCAGTGAGGCTGTCCGAACCACTTAGATACAATTCTTCTATATTTGACATTTCTAAAAAATCTGGCATTTTTTCCAATGCAATGCAGCCATCTGCTCGTAAGACTTTCAAATTTGTTGGTAAATCTGGGATTGCACGAAGATTTTTGCACTCATGTAAAGACAAATCTTGAAGCTTTGAAAGACGACTGAGGCTTGGTAGGCTGCAAAAGTCATTGCATGCAAGATCTAACCTTTCTAAGGAAATTAGGCTACCGAGATCCTTGGGGACTGCATCATTAGTTAAACTACAGTTTGCAAGAGCTAATTCTCTTAAAGAGCTTAAACTATGCAATGAAGGAGGCAAAAGATTTGTTGATGGCGACCATTTCACATCACATAAAGATAAAACTTTCAGTTTCTTCAATTTTAATATGGAAGATGGTATTTGTCTTATGGCTGTCTCATCCGCTTTCAGAGTTGTCAATGATACCATGTCCCCTAAGCCCTCAGCCAACTTTTCAAATCTTGAACAACGAGTAAGTAGAAGAGTTTCAATAGACTTGGATTTATAGAAATTCAGTGGGAGATCCTTTAGCATGAAGCAGCTTTGAAGATTTACCAAAGAAAGTCTTCCAAGATCCCCGATGGATGAGTGAACCTCAGACAAACTCCAACAGTGTTGCAATATCAATTCCTCGAGATTTGGTAGTTTCATAAAGTCCGGTGATTTTCTTAGAAAATAGGAATGACTGAGATTAAGGATTTTCAAATTCTGATGCAACTGTTACACAAAAACAAAATTAGAATGGAAATTAAAATCCAAAAGGAAGGTCTCAGATACAGAAATTAAACCAAAATGAAGAGAAGGTGAAGTATAATATATGTATAGAACCAGAAGGAAAGAACCAACAACAACTAGTTTTGGTTGAGATTATTATACCTTGCAATCCTTCCAAACTATTTTGAGTGCGCTATACTGCAGGTCTAAAGCAACTAGTTTTGGTTGCACAGGAAAGTCATCTGGTATGGACTCTAAAGGGAATCCATGCCAGCACAACCATATTAACTTTTTGGGAAAATCTTTGTACTCTCCAGTGAGCCCTACGTTGTTGAGGTGGAGTAACCTCAGCTTTTTCATGTTGGTAAATGCTTGTGCACTGAATCTAGTCAAATCTAGATCCGAATCCAAATGTAGAGCAACTCCTTCAATTTCGTCAGTTCCCTGTTAACAAAAGATACCGAGTTAGAAAAATGATTTACAAACATGAAAATCCGTGTATGTATTAACCAAGTGGTATAATTAATAGTTTGTGTTTGCAATTAAAGCACATATTTTTTTGTTGGTTATGCCTAATTGAGCTTTGATATTAATGGATATAATATAAGAAATAGGTCTAGTGAAGTGAAAAATGGTCTAAACTTGCAGACTAAGGTCTCATGTTCAAATGGCACCTTGGTAGCGTGGATGTGTGAGAACCCCCTCTTTTACTTTGATTTAGCGCTTGTACTAAACAAAAAAAATAAAGAAATGGAGAAGGACATTTTAATTTATTATAGACACTGGATACATATGCTTCTCTTGCATGATGCATTCTAAAACTTTACTTGGAAAGTACTTACAGATTTGTCTCTCAATACATCTGTTACGTCTTCACGTTTCCACAATCTACTAAATTTTTCAGGATGACCGCGGGCATTTTCATAAACGATCTCTCTTCCCATGTCTCGAAGCAAATCATGCATCATCAGCTCCTTTCGCTCACTAACAGTTACAAGGCACCGTTCGATGAGGACACTGATTCCTATCGTTGCATAAAAGCCACATCCATCTAATATTTTTGTTACATAGTCCTTGTCATCTCCAATAAAGAAACAAGATATATCAAGGAATATCTTTCTCGTTGTATCATCAGGTAGCCCGTCAAAGCTTATTCTGAGTATTTTGTGAATATTTCCATCAGGACTTTTTCGCAACTTCTCCAACTGGCTTTCCCACTCCGCTATGGATCTTTTAATCAGAAAAGACCCTACAACTCGAAGTGCTAGTGGCAAGCCTTGACAGTAACGAATTACACGTTTTGAGAGGTCAAGGTATTCTTGATCAGGATAACGTCTTTCGAAGGCATGCCAACTAAAGAACTCTAGAGCTTCTTTTTCATCCATTGCTTGAGCCATATATGTGCTATCCACTCGAATTTGCTCTAGCAAATGTTTATCTCTTGTTGTAATAACAATTCTACTTCCAGGACCAAACCAATCACGAGCTCCAGCTATTGCTTTTAGTTGCTGTAGATCATCTGCATCGTCAATTATGACAAGTGCTCTTTTACAGCCAAGTCTGTTTTTTATCATCTCGATCCCTTTAAGAACAGAGTCAACCTTTATGCCCTCGCTTTTCAAGATATCATTTAGAAGTTGTTTTTGCAAACGAACCAGACCCATTGGTTGGTTTGCAATTACTTCCCTCACGTTTTCAAGGAAACTCCTACCTTCAAAGCTACCTTCAAATTCGTTATAAATGGCTTTGGCAAGCGTTGTTTTCCCAATGCCGCCCATCCCCCAAATACCGATCATGCGAACGTCATCCTTAGAACCTGAATTTTCAATATCAATCATGCGAACAACATCGTTCAGCCGAGAAGTAATTCCAACAGGGTGTTCGATGTCTAATTGGTATTTGCTGTACAACTGCTTATTAACCTCCCCAAGAATTTTGTTGATAAACTTTGCTTCATGCCTGGCAATTAAACAAAGAAGCAGAACTACGAATCATTCGATGTGGAACAAACTACAAGGTTAAATTGAATCCCTAACTTAATAATTTAGAATTAAGATATAATTAACAATCAAGATTGGGATTTAACATCAACTGTTAAATGGATCTTACATTATCAAGTTAGAAAGAATGGATAGTTAAAATCAAACCAAACCAAACCATAGTTAAAAACATAGTTGGAAAAACAAAAACAAAAACAAAAAGGACAGAAAACATATGGTTGTCAAGTAATGAGATGATAATCCAAGGAACAAGAAATTAGTAATTACCCATTGTCAGCATTTTTAAGATCTTCCCCACACAAATCTGCTGCTTGACTGAGAGCATTTCTCCATCGCTGTACCTTTTCTTTCTCATGTTTGCCCGCTTCATGTTTCTCAAATGCTTGTGCAAAACTACCAGTTTGTTTCCGGACATCCGAAGCATCAACATTATAGAACAATGGAAAAACCTTTTGCCCCAATCTTTCTCTACACTCCATGATCTTCACCAGCTCATCAAGACACCAACTGGAATCGGCATACCTCTTGGAGAAGACAATTATGGAGATCATGGACCCGTCGATTGCCTGCTCCAGTTGGGTTTTTATAAATTCCGCCCTTTTTAGCTCGTTGTCATCAAGAAAGGCGCGGAATCCGTCACCAGATAATGCGGCGTGGAGGTGGCCTGTGAAGCCCTTGCGTGTGTCTTCACCTCTGAAGCTCAAGAACACGTCGTACTTCCAACGTTTTGATGAGGAGGATGGTGAGGATGAAGAGGAGGCTTTATGGGCTTTCCTGGCATCCATTAATCGATACTGGAGGAGCTATCGGTTCAGATCAGACCAGCAACAAATTATGCACAAGTTGGCCTTCCGATCCGACTTGAGCAGAAGAAGTTATCAATTATTTTTTCTGGGCAGTGGTTTGTGTGTTGCAGCGCAGATGAATAATTCGAAATACGCATAGTCAAGGTCCTCGAACGTTTCAGTCAACAAAAGCAAAAGTTCCCATGTGGGGAGAACAGTGAAAATATAATATCTTTTTGGCTACACGATCTACTGGAGGGCTAAGATTGAAGGTCAGGAAAATGCAAGGAAGCATAGGGGAAAGAGGCATGAAAGGAGAGGGAAGAGACGAGCACAATGTCCACTCACAAAAGAAAAAGAGAAAAGAAGAAGAAAAACACAAGTCTTTTTGTTTTCACAAATTCTTTTTCGTTTAATGATTTCATTTATATATATAAAAAAAACTTATATAAATGACAAAATTAATCTCAATAAAATATATGCAATATAATCTCAAAAGCCAACTTTGTTATTTGGAGAATTTTTTTTTTATAAAATCATCAATCTTTGGATAAAAAATCAATGAAAAGAAGTTTTGGGAAAACAATTTAAAACCTCAAAGGGTGTTCTTGTAATTTCCAAAATCTCAATATGTTTTGTGAAAAAGCCGAAAACCTTAAGAAGTGTTAGTGTAAATAACTCAAAATGGAGACATATAGTGTATATAAAGATTACAAATTTATTGTAATCACCTTATCTACCACTAGTTTTATAAACGAAAAAATAATGCATTGAATTTCTATTGAAAAGTTGATATAGATACGCGCGGCATGTCCTTGAAGTTCACAATGCTTATCCAGTTGGGGTTTTGTATATGTATAACCTTGTTTTGTAGAAGCATAGTTGAATTGAATAGTTCAGAAAGGCCTGACTTCATGGATGTTTTCTCCTGATTTCGTAATGTGCTTACTAGAGGATTTGTTAAAGATTGATGAAGATATGAAATTTTTATTAAGCATTTAATTTTTAGTTTCAAATTTTTATCAAAGATATAATGAAAATATGCATGAGAAAATGAAAAACCATCAACGAGTGCAGATGCCCGCAGTCAAACTCGTAAAACAAGCTTCCTTCGGAACGGAGAATCCCAAACGAGGTCGTCGCAGGCGAGTAGGCATCTTAATCCCCCGATGTTTCGGCGATTGAGAATCTCACTTCTCAATCACCGAAGATTATCGATCGGCAAATCGAAGCAATTACTGAGTTGGTGAGGCGACGGTGTTATGGTTAGAGACAAGGCAATAAGATTTGCTTCATGCATTTGGGTCTAAGCCAAGCCCAATTTGTATGTTAAGTCGAGTCTAACAGCCCAATTTGTATGTTTGAGTTTAACACATAGATTAGTGATATCACGTGGCAGTGTTCCATTACCACGCTATAAACTTACAATGTATGTTCAATCCACAGTGTTTTATCCGTAAACATTATCCATCAAAATGATACTGTTTGCGTTAAGATGTTGAAGCAATAATCTATTCTTGTAAAACGCTAATTTTGTTCGCCACAATAACCCAGGACGTTAACATTTTTGGTCAAGTGTTTCAAGCTTCCGACAGTTTGCCTTCCATCTGGAGAGCATAAATATAATTGTCTCATCACAAAGAATTTAGATTATACATTTCACATCTGACGGCTCCAAAAATATTTTATAATCTAAAGAAACTTTCCAATTGTCAAACTAAGACTGATAAAACCATCCCCTCCTAGCTCAATAACCGTGTAGAACAAACAAGAACTCATTTCTCCTTCTTAACAACAATCCATGATATCCTCCTACTGTCCCCAGTATCCCAGAAATTCTAGAAAAAGACCACTCTATTTTGTATGAAAACAAAGAAAATCAGATGCCAGATAGAATTCCTATTCCTATTATTGCATATATATATATATATATATATGTATATATATATATATATATATATGTATTTCACAACCGATTATATGATCTTCAAACCACATACTGGCCAAATGATTCAAAGGAAAATAGACATTGCTTTAAGTGTCACTACAATAAGTTCATACTCGTTGGATGCTGCAACACCAAATTTAAGAAAACGATGGGTATTATAGCTAAAATGTTTCTCAAAAGCCAACCAGCTATATTCGAGTCAACACTGTTACAAATTCTTGGTTCCAATAACTGTAGAAACACATTAAAGTTCAACTTAGCTCCTAGTTAGCTGTTTCAAGTTCAGAAGCCATGCCTCTATTCAACTACCATGATCCTTCAGCACCCAATGTTGGATTTTCGAAAGCAGAGAAACCCCAGAAAGTCTTCAAAGAGTAGGGCTGAGAGATGGTTACACCTTCTTCAGTGATTTTGGAAATCTGCAATTTCAAAGTTTAAAGTGTGTCATCTTACAAGGAAGTGCCAATCCATGTTCAAGCAAAACAATACACTCCACCCTTACAATGCACAAAATTATCAAGATCCTTAAAAACTGATTGTTGGATTTTCCTTTTTGGCCTTGCAACAACTATGCCAATTCCAAACTATTAGTTTCACTTTTAAAAACAAAAATAATATCTCATTGCTTTTATCTGATGTGTGCAAATGTGCAATATCACTTTACTAACAGAACTTTCTAGAAATAAGTGTTTTCACTTTACTAGCAAAGGAGGCAAAACGGAGGAAATTGTTTCACACCAAACTAAATCCACAAACATATGCCACAAACCTTCAGCACCTCTTCAGAGACGAAGGTGGTGTTTAAAATCATGTGATGTTCATAACCAGACAATATCTAGCATTAAGCACATCCAAAGATCGAAAACAATTTCCCTCTTAAATGACCCATCATGACCTAAATCCTTCCTTTTATAAGTATGACCAATAGAAACGATGAGTAAATTCTACCAAGCAACTCATTGTACAATGTGATTTCTGATTTGCATAAAATATATACAGAACAGATGTTAGAGAACTTGTTGGGTAGAAATAGGAAAATATACCGACAGAAAATTGAAATCAAAACCATGCAATCATGTTCATTAGCATAATACTTTTCCTTTCCTTTCCTCTGTCTCCACTTTAAACACTTTCCGGAGCTAAAGCCCAATTAATAGTCCAGTAAATAACTAGCACTTCACCAGTAAAAGGGAATTACAATACTTATCAGGCTCATGAGAGTTTCTTACATGACAAACGATTAAGATCAAGAGTGACAAAAGTTTAGTGAAAACCTATTTGAACATGTGTATAAGAGAGAGAGAGAGAGAGAGAGAGAGAGAGAGAGAAACAGAACACTTCAAATATATTTAAAAAGGTTTACCAGGTTTCATATTTAAAAAAGTTTATAAATGTTGAACACGATTAAAGATAACAGATAGGTGAATTATTTGGCAGATAAAAAAAAAAAAGATAGATAGATAAGAAGGCCCTCAGTAATTGCTCGTCAAATCATCATTTCTTATGAGACCTCAGTTTTTTCATGTTGGTAAATGCTTGTGCACTGAATCTAGTCCCGTAAGAGCCATGTAGAGCAACTCCTTCAATTTTTTCAGTTCCCTGTTAACAAAAGATACCGAGTTAGAAAAATGATTTACAAACATGAAAATCCGTGTATGTATTAACCAAGAGGTATAATTAATAGTTTGTGTTTGCAATTAAAGCACATATTTTTTTGTTGGTTATGCCTAATTGAGCTTTGATATTAATGGATATAATATAAGAAATAGGTCTAGTGAAGTGAAAAATGGTCTAAACTTGCGGACTAAGGTCTCATGTTCAAATGGCACCTTGGTAGCGTGGATGTGTGAGAACCCCCTCTTTTACTTTGATTTAGCGCTTGTACTAAACAAAAAAAATAAAGAAATGGAGAAGGACATTTTAATTTATTATAGACACTGGATACATATGCTTCTCTTGCATGATGCATTCAAGACTTTACTTGGAAAGTACTTACAGATTTGTCTCTCATACATCTGTTACGTCTTCACGTTTCCACAATCTACTAAATTTTTCAGGATGACCGCGGGCATTTTCATAAACGATCTCTCTTCCCATGTCTCGAAGCAAATCATGCATCATCAGCTCCTTTTGCTCACTAACAGTTACAAGGCACCGTTCGATGAGGACACTGATTCCTATCGTTGCATAAAAGCCACATCCATCTAATATTTTTGTTACATAGTCCTTGTCATATCCAATAAAGAAACAAGATATATCAAGGAATATCTTTCTCGTTGTATCATCAGGTAGCCCGTCAAAGCTTATTCTGAGTATTTTTTGAATATCTCCATCAGGACTTGTTTGCAACTTCTCCAAATGGCTTTCCCACTCCGCTATGGATCTATTAAACAGAAAAGACCCAACAACTCGAAGTGCTAGTGGCAAGCCTTGACAGTAACGAATTACACGTTTTGAGAGGTCAATGTATTCTTGATCAGGATAACGTCTTTTGAAGGCATGCCAACTAAAGAACTCTAGAGCTTCTTCCTCATCCATTTTTTCAGCGATATATGTGCCATCCACTCCAACTTGCTGTAGCAAATGTTGATTTCTTGTTGTTATAAGAATTCTACTTCCAGGGCCAAACCAATCACGAGCTCCAGCTATTGCTTCTAGTTGGTGTAGATCATCTGCATCGTCAATTATGACAAGTGCTCTTTTACAGGGAAGTCTTCTTCTTATCATCTCGATCCCTTTAAGAACAGAGTCAACGTTTACGCCCTCGCTTTTCAAGATATCATTTAGAAGTTGTTTTTGCAAACGAACCAGACCCATTGGTTGGTTTGCAATTACTTCCCTCACGTTTTCAAGGAAACTCCTACCTTCAAAGCTACGCTCAAATTCGTTATAAATGGCTTTGGCAAGCGTTGTTTTCCCAATGCCGCCCATCCCCCAAATACCGATCATGCGAACATCATCCTTAGAACCTGAATTTTCAATATGTAAGTGATTACTCAAAGCCTTCACCCGAGAAGTAATTCCAACAGGGTGTTTGATGTCTAATTGGGATTTGATGTCCAACAGCTTATTAACCACCCCAAGAATTTTGTTGATAAACTTTGCTTCATGCCTGGCAATTAAACAAAGAAGCAGAACTACGAATCATTCGATGTGGAACAAACTACAAGGTTAAATTGAATCCCTAACTTAATAATTTAGAATTAAGATATAATTAACAATTAAGATTGGGATTTAACATCAACTGTTAAATGGATCTTACATTATCAAGTTAGAAAGAATGGATAGTTAAAATCAAACCAAACCAAACCATAGTTAAAAACATAGTTGGAAAAACAAAAACAAAAACAAAAAGGACAGAAAACATATGGTTGTCAAGTAATGAGATGATAATCCAAGGAACAAGAAATTAGTAATTACCCATTGTCAGCATTTTTAAGATCTTCCCCACACAAATCTGCTGCTTGACTGAGAGCATTTCTCCATCGCTGTACCTTTTCTTTCTCATGTTTGCCCGCTTCATGTTTCTCAAATGCTTGTGCAAAACTACCAGTTTGTTTCCGGACATCCGAAGCATCAACATTATAGAACAATGGAAAAACCTTTTGCCCCAATCTTTCTCTACACTCCATGATCTTCACCAGCTCATCAAGACACCAACTGGAATCGGCATACCTCTTGGAGAAGACAATTATGGAGATCATGGACCCGTCGATTGCCTGCTCCAGTTGGGTTTTTATAAATTCCGCCCTTTTTAGCTCGTTGTCATCAAGAAAGCCGCGGAATCCGTCACCAGATAATGCGGCGTGGAGGTGGCCTGTGAAGCCCTTGCGTGTGTCTTCACCTCTGAAGCTCAAGAACACGTCGTACTTCAAACGTTTTGATGAGGAGGTGGATGGTGAGGATGAAGAGGATGCTTTATGGGCTTTCCTGGCATCCATTAATTGATACTGGAGGAGCTATCGGTTCAGATCAGACCAGCAACAAATTATGCACAAGTTGGCCTTCCGATCCGACTTGAGCAGAAGAAGTTATCAATTATTTTTTCTGGGCAGTGGTTTGTGTGTTGCAGCGCAGATGAATAATTCGAAATACGCATAGTCAAGGTCCTCAAACGTTTCAGTCAACAAAAGCAAAAGTTCCCATGTGGGGAGAACAGTGAAAATATAATATCTTTTTGGCTACAGGATCTACTGGACGGCTAAGATTGAAGGTCAGGAAAATGCAAGGAAGCATCGGGGAAAGAGGCATGAAAGCAGAGGGAAGAGACGAGCACAATGTCCACTCACAAAAGAAAAAGAGAAAAGAAGAAGAAAAACACGTCTTGTTTCAGTTTGTTTTCACAAAATTCATTTTCATTCATTATTTGTACAAAAATTGATGATTTCATTTATAAATTTTTTTTTAAAAAAAAAAACCTTATGCAAATTGTAGAGAAATTGAGAGAGGTAAGAGAAGAATAAGAAGTAGAATGGAAGAATACCCCACGATGAGTATTCTGGTTGTATTGGAGTTCTTTTATATGCAAGTTGAGTAAACCGTTCGCGAGACAAGTTGTTGGCGAAGAGATCGGCAAGTTGAGAAGAAGAGGGAACATAGTGCGTCTGAAGAACACCTTGGGAAATTAACTCGTGAACAAAAATGGTAGTCGATTTCAACATGGCGGGTACGAGCATGGAAGACGGGATTCGCGGCCATGTGGAGGGCAGATATGTTGTCGACAAAGATACATGGAGGGGAACAAAGAGGAATACCCAACTCACGAAACAAGTAGCCAAACCAACAAAGCTCAGCTGTAGTGGTAGCAAGTGCGCGATACTCGGCTTCAGAGCTTGAGCGGGATACGTTGGATTGCTCAAGAGTGCCCTTAATGTAGCGATAGATCCTTTTAACAGCTTGGAGGTGAGTGGAACACGGGTGATGCATGAATTGGCACACATGATTCATGGCAAAAGCGGTATCGGGGCGAGACAGAGTGAGGTACTGGAGGCCCCCAACCATGCATCAGTACAGTATGGGGTCAGAGATCGGATCACCATCATTTGCAGAGAGTCTGGTGGAGGAGAGCAGTGGTGTGGGACTTGGTTTACATGCTGCCATATTAAATTTCGTGAGAAGGTTAGATGTATAACGAGCTTGAGAGAATGATAGATAGCCATTGGTGCGACAAACTTCCATGCCAAGAAAAAAATTGAGCTCTCCTAGCATGCGACTATCAAAGGTTGAACATAAGTCATCAATGAATTTGTTAACTGCAAGAAGGGTACTATCTGTGACAATTAAGTTATCAACTAAAAATTATGCACAAGTTGGCCTTCCGATCCGACTTTAGCAGAGGAAGTTATTTCATAATCAATTATGTTTTCTGGGCAGTGGTTTGTGTGTTGCAGCGCATATGAATAATTTTGAAATAGGCATAGTCAAGGTCCTCAAACGTTTCACTCGACAAAAGCAAAAGTTCCGATGTGGGGAGAGCAGTGAAAAGATAATATCCGTTTGGCTACACGATCTACTGGACGACTAAGATTGAAGGTCAGGAAAATGCAAGGAAGCTTAGGGGAAAGAGGCATGAAAAGATAGGGAAGAGACGACACAATGTCCAATTAAAAAAGAAAAAGAAAAACACGAGTCTTGTTTGTGTTTGTTTTCACAAAATTCTTTTCGTTGATTGTTTGTATAAAAATTGATGATTTCATTTGTTTTTTTAATAAAAAAAAATCTTATGAAAATGATAAAATTAACCTCAATGAAGTATATGCAATCTAACATGAGGAGGTGTTAGTGTAAATAACTCAAAATGGAGACATACAATGTATATAAAGATTACAAATTTATTGTAATCACCTTATCTACCACTATTTTTCTAAACGAAAAAAAATAATGCATTAAATTTCTATTGAGAAGTTGATATAGATACAAATAATGCAGTTGTATAAAAGATTTTATTGGAGAGAGAGAGAGAGAGAGAGAGAGAGAGAGAGAGAGAGAGAGCTAAGTGCTCCCTTATTATGAATTAGCTTTATCCCAATTGTACAATTTCATTACTGGAGTAATGTTATGGACAAATTCAAGTGGGTTTCACTTGTATGTTGTACTCTAACAAAATATGTTATGAGTAGTTTTGAGAATTCCGATCCACACCATCCAATACATGGAGCTTCCTTGGATGTTTATTCCAAAAGTAACGTATATATTGAGCAGAAACACAAAAGCTATATGCATGTTTTACATATATACATATCCATATTTCTCACCAAAATGAGACTTAGCTAGGTTTTATCCTGACGTATGATTTGATCAATAATGTGTTTAATAAATATGGGACAACAATACGTATTCAATAGTTAATGATTGAGAGGCTCCTAAGAACTTTCAATTCTTCCCTTCTTTATTAATTAAAAAATATCCAATAGTTATGTTCGTTCTTCAAAAATAATTTAGTTATGTGTTATATGAGAAAAGATGTATACAACTAAGTAATTTTTATATGAAATATATTAACACGTGAATTCATATACTGTAACACTTGAAATAATAACATCGCTTAACAGTTTTCGTAATACCACTCAATAATTTCTTGTATATTACTGTAGAATTTTCTCTTTTCTTCCATTGTCCATGACAGGTGTTAGAAATTGACTTGATCCTTATGTTGCATAGAAATTTGATGCACTTGAGATCTGGTAGTCTTGGTCTAAATGAGAAATTAGCATACCAAGCGCTGGCTTACAACAATAGACAACTTTTATAATTTACTGAAGTTTTAAATATACACCAAAATGTTGTATTTTGCCTCTTGCATTATCTAAAGTGTTAACATAAAATATGATCTTGAATTGAAAGGAATCATTATGGTGGTTGGCCTTGTACTAGCATAATATTCATGATGCCTTTCTTTGTTTTATTAATTTATTTTTTAATTTGGTTTGAATGCCATGACTTT
>NC_047650.1:41922624-41997671 GCF_902201215.1 Prunus dulcis
ACTGGAGGCCCCCAACCATGCATCAGTACAGTGTGGGGTCAGAGATCGGATCACCATCATTTGCAGAGAGTCTGGTGGAGGAGAGCAGTGGTGTGGGACTTGGTTTACATGCTGCCATATTAAATTTGGTGAGAAGGTTAGATGTATAACGAGCTTGAGAGATTGATAGACAGCCATTGGTGCGACAAACTTCCATGCCAAGAAAAAAATTGAGCTCTCCTAGCCTGCGACTATCAAAGGTTGAACATAAGTCATCAATGAATTTGTTAACTGCAAGAAGGGTACTATCTGTGACAATTAAGTCATCAACTACAAATTATGCACAAGTTGGCCTTCCGATCCGACTTTAGCAGAAGAAGTTATTTCATAATCAATTATTTTTTCTGGGCAGTGGTTTGTGTGTTGCAGCGCAGATGAATAATTTCGAAATAGGCATAGTCAAGGTCCTCAAACGTTTCACTCGACAAAAGCAAAAGTTCCGATGTGGGGAGAGCAGTGAAAAGATAATATCCGTTTGGCTACACGATCTACTGGACGACTAAGATTGAAGGTCAGGAAAATGCAAGGAAGCTTAGGGGAAAGAGGCATGAAAAGATAGGGAAGAGACGACACAATGTCCAATTAAAAAAGAAAAAGAAAAACACGAGTCTTGTTTGTGTTTGTTTTCACAAAATTCTTTTCGTTGATTGTTTGTATAAAAATTGATGATTTCATTTGTTTTTTTAATAAAAAAAAATCTTATGAAAATGATAAAATTAACCTCAATGAAGTATATGCAATCTAACATGAGGAGGTGTTAGTGTAAATAACTCAAAATGGAGACATACAATGTATATAAAGATTACAAATTTATTGTAATCACCTTATCTACCACTATTTTTCTAAACGAAAAAAAATAATGCATTAAATTTCTATTGAGAAGTTGATATAGATACAAATAATGCAGTTGTATAAAAGATTTTATTGGAGAGAGAGAGAGAGAGAGAGAGAGAGAGAGAGAGAGAGAGAGCTAAGTGCTCCCTTATTATGAATTAGCTTTATCCCAATTGTACAATTTCATTACTGGAGTAATGTTATGGACAAATTCAAGTGGGTTTCACTTGTATGTTGTACTCTAACAAAATATGTTATGAGTAGTTTTGAGAATTCCGATCCACACCATCCAATACATGGAGCTTCCTTGGATGTTTATTCCAAAAGTAACGTATATATTGAGCAGAAACACAAAAGCTATATGCATGTTTTACATATATACATATCCATATTTCTCACCAAAATGAGACTTAGCTAGGTTTTATCCTGACGTATGATTTGATCAATAATGTGTTTAATAAATATGGGACAACAATACGTATTCAATAGTTAATGATTGAGAGGCTCCTAAGAACTTTCAATTCTTCCCTTCTTTATTAATTAAAAAATATCCAATAGTTATGTTCGTTCTTCAAAAATAATTTAGTTATGTGTTATATGAGAAAAGATGTATACAACTAAGTAATTTTTATATGAAATATATTAACACGTGAATTCATATACTGTAACACTTGAAATAATAACATCGCTTAACAGTTTTCGTAATACCACTCAATAATTTCTTGTATATTACTGTAGAATTTTCTCTTTTCTTCCATTGTCCATGACAGGTGTTAGAAATTGACTTGATCCTTATGTTGCATAGAAATTTGATGCACTTGAGATCTGGTAGTCTTGGTCTAAATGAGAAATTAGCATACCAAGCGCTGGCTTACAACAATAGACAACTTTTATAATTTACTGAAGTTTTAAATATACACCAAAATGTTGTATTTTGCCTCTTGCATTATCTAAAGTGTTAACATAAAATATGATCTTGAATTGAAAGGAATCATTATGGTGGTTGGCCTTGTACTAGCATAATATTCATGATGCCTTTCTTTGTTTTATTAATTTATTTTTTAATTTGGTTTGAATGCCATGACTTTTCTTGGTAAATTTGCAAAAATTAAAATTAAAAATTGAAAAAAATGGTATATACGTGTTTACTGATCAAACACTCCTTAGTGCACTAGCTGCATGGTAACTTTTCTATGTTGATCAACTCTCGTAGTACGATGGAGCTGTTTGCATAAAATATGATAATGAATTGAAAAAAAATCCAATAACACAACTGGTATTTTGATCAACAAAAAGAAGGTAGCTAGCTTCAAATATAGTTTTAACAATGCTTTGATTTCTCACCAGTCCCCCTCATTATCAAACATGCATATGTCAAATGACATCAAAGTTATATAAGTGGTACTAAAAAAATCAAATTGTAGGCTAACTTCTTTAGCAAGGGAATGACCATCATATTTTTTAAATATTATTTCTTTTTCTTACCGGAAAATGTGTAGTTTCATAAACTTCTTTATAGCAAGGGAATGACTTTTGCTCATATGCTCTTTTGCGTTTTGATCCTCCAAGTAATTAAAAAAATATTATTTTTGTATAGTTTTTGTTTTTCAAGACAATCTGTGTAATTAAAAAAAGATGAGACGGTAGATGACATGTGTTGTCATGCCATATGATATGTATTAGTATCAATATGTTGGTAAACAAATTAGCCCCATAGCATTATTACACTAAAAAACACTCATCCGTAGTTTGACTTCATTTTAGGTTTGTGTTTTTTTTATCATAAAAAATACTACTCATTGAAGGGGTGGCAGAAATTTTCATCATCTCACTAAAACATTAATTTGAAAAGAAAAAAGAAAACATAACGAATTTAAGAAATTCATTCACCCCTATAGTCAACAACTCAATAAGGAAATGAACCGTTGAATTCTGTTCAATTGAAGTTGAAGTGAGAAGATTTGGGGGAATTGAGAGAAAATGAGGGAAGAAATTTAGAGGATCCAGCTGCTTTCCCAACACCAATCATTTTCGTGGCCCCAAGAGCGTTGAAATGGTCAAAGGGTGATGAGAAACAGACAAGCTAAGAATTCCTTAGAGACCAACCCCCCACAAAAAGAAAAAACAAAGGGTTCATTTCTGCATTACAAGAATTCCTGAGACAGGCAATCATCATGTGACACGTGGCTCCATTGCTCCCATTGAATTTGCACATTTTTTGGCTACAATGCCGCGATAATGCATGGTTGTTTCAAAGGCGTAAACCCTTAGATTTTGAGCAACAAGGAAGGAAATAGGGATCGACAGAGGAGAAGAACAAAGAAAACAAAAACACAAAAACACAAAAAACACAAAAAAAAACGAAAAAAAGAGGAGAAGAGAAGCGAAAAGGCGAAGCTGTCTTTCTTCTCTTCTTTTCTTTTCTTACTATCAAATCTTTCTTTGTTTTCCTCCATCTTAACATCACAAAATAAGTGAAGTTACTATAAATTTTTAATAAGGCAGTCCCTTTTAATTCCAACATTTGCTGCTGCTAGGTGTCAATCATGACTTCGAGCAAGTTTAGAAGAGCCTTGGGGGCGGTGAAGGACCAGACGAGTATAGGCCTAGCTAAAGTTGGTAGCAGCACATCTCTGGCGGACCTAGACGTGGCCATTGTGAAAGCATCGAGGCACGAAGAGTACCCGACAGAGGAGAAATACATACGAGAGATTCTGAGCTTGACATGCTACTCGCGCGCCTACATCAGCGCCTGCGTCAACACCATCTCCAGGCGTCTCAACAAGACCAAGAACTGGATCGTTGCCCTCAAAACCTTAATGTTGGTCCAACGGCTGCTGTCCGAGGGCGACCCGGCTTATGAACAGGAAATATTTTTCTCCACAAGGCGCGGCACTCGCTTCCTCAACATGTCCGATTTTCGGGACGCTTCCACGTCCAATTCGTGGGACTACTCTGCGTTTGTGCGCACGTACGCCTTGTATCTGGATGAACGGCTTGAGTTCCGAATGCAAAGCCGGCGCGGGAAACGTAGTGCCTTTGGAATCGACGAAGAAGAGGATCCTCAGGAGCCGCCCCATAATTATGCTAACCAGCAGTCATGTCCCAGAGCCACGCCTGTGCATGAGATGAAAGCTGAGAAGCTTTTTTCTAGGATGCAGCATGTGCAGCAGCTCCTTGAGCGCTTCTTAGCATGTCGCCCAACAGGTTTCATCCAATCCAGTTACCATTTACCATTTACCATATCCATAACGCACGCACCTGCATGCAAACGTTTCATCCATGCATGCATGGCTGCGCTCTTGCATTATCTGTTCAATCAAATCAATAATGTTAAGGAGACAACATCATTTCTATAAGAAAATCATCTGCCACATCATATTATCAATTAAATATATAGTTTGTCTAAAATGGAATACATTGTAGGTCAATCTTTGGTACTTGGTACATTGTCGATATTTTGTCAATAGTCTTTCGATATTAGGTAACATCGATAAAATATTGACAAGACATTAGATATTAGGTACTGTAGATTAGTACTCGATACCAGTTAATCACTCTATTCTATAATTACTCTCTTCTTTTCTTGTTTCGGAGAGCATTACTCTTTTCTTTCATGAACAATTAATATCATAATTCATCGTTTCTAACATTTTTGTTGCTTTTATGTGCAACCAAATTGGAACGTACGTACAACAGGTGAAGCAAAGACCAACAGGGTAGTAATAGTGGCGCTGTTCCCAATAGTTAAAGAAAGCTTCCAGATATATTATGACATAACAGAACTAATGGGCGTCTTAATCGATCGCTTCATGGAGCTGGAGATCCACGACTGTGCCAAGGTGTTCGAGATATTCTGCCGCATCGGAAAGGAGTTTGATGAGCTGGACACATTCTACAGCTGGTGCAAAACCATTGGCATTGCTCGCTCCTCAGAGTATCCCGAGGTTGAGAAGATTACACCCAAGAAACTGGAGGTGATGGAGGAGTACATACGCGACAAGTCAGCCTTGGCGCAGGGCAGGAAGTCGGTCAAGGCGCTGCTGGAGCAACAGAAGATTGAGGAGATAGATCAAGAAACTAATCGGGACGACGATGAAGAAGAAGAAGATATGAATGCCATGAAGGCCTTGCCACCACCTGAAAGTTTTGTTGAGGAAAGCAATAACAAGGAAATAGAGCCGGTAAAGGAAGAAGAAACTAGGAAACCGCAACAAGAAGAAGGGGACCTGTTGAACTTGGGAGACGACGCTGTGTCGAGCGAAGAGCATGCTGACAAATTGGCGTTGGCTTTGTTCAATGGCGCTACTGCAGAGGCAAAAACACGCCTTCCAGCATGGGAAGCCTTTGCTGATGAAGCTGATTGGGAGACGGCGTTGGTCCAGTCGGCCAGTCACTTGTCCCATCAGAAGGCGTCCCTCGGAGGCGGCTTTGACGTTTTGTTGTTGGATGGAATGTACCAGCAAGCTGAGATATCAGCGGCGATGGCTGGCCCAGGATCTGGAGTGAGTGGAAGTGCGAGTAGTGTTGCATTGGGGTCAGCAGGACGGCCTGCAATGCTAGCATTGCCTGCACCACCATCATCATCAGATCATCATGAGTCTAGTAAATCAAACGTACACGTGGACCCGTTTGCTGCCTCGTTGGTGGTGCCGCCGCCTTCATACGTGCAAATGTCGGACCTGGAGAAGAAGCAGAAGCTGTTGGTGGAAGAACAGTTCATGTGGCAGCAGTATGCAAGAGATGGGATGCAAGGGCAGCTTGGATTGACAAAGCTACAACATAATCCTCACAACATCAACATGGGAGGTTACACACACACCTACTGACGATGACTTGACTTAATTAACACATTGGTTGAGTTGTTAATGGTCATTAATTAGGGTTTAACCAACCTCCATGTGAATTTGGACATATTGTTTTTTCCTCTTATTTAGGTGAGGTTCAGTTCGGTAGCATTTTATGCTGGTAGGGCAAGTGAAATATGCAAAGGATTAAGGTAATCCATGTATCATCGAAGTATGAAAAAGGTACTAAATGGTCCACTTTTATATTTATATGCATATGCATATATAGATGGCCCTCTTGGCAACCATCGTTTTGAAAGCTATCCTTGCAAACTAGAATGATTGTTTTCTGCCTCTCACATCGGTCCCCAATGCACATGTATACAAAACACAAGTACAGGCAGACATCTGAAGGCAATCGGAGAAGGGGGAAACTTGTCAACCACCTGTGTTAACAAATCAGGCAGGTGGCATGAAAATCCTAGCCGGACACTTGCAAAGTATTGTCGATGCGAATCAGCATATTTCTTGGGACCCAAGAATTCACATACGCTTATCTTTGAAGCCCTACCTACGAGTTCCAAACTCAATTGATAGTCCACCTGTAGTCATTTCAATATCATCGAAAGTGTTGCTCTTGCTTCTGATCTAATCATCTTGGCGAGCAAAGATCAAGGTCACCAAAATATGTTGACATTATGAATTCCGCATCGGAAATTAAATAGTCCAACTTGAAGCGTTGTGTAATAGTTTAACAAAAACGAAGCTATCTGAGCAAATAAAATAATGAGATTCAAACAAACTGGCCTGTCCCGTTTTAATATCAATATTTCATGAAATTTTAGACAAACATTGAAAACCAAGCAAACCACCAACTGGAACATAAATGAAACAAAATTTGTTGGATGAACATACAATGAGGAAGGTTAATCAGCATAAACATCATTTCGAATTGGGGGCAAAGATTTCCAATTTTTGACATGTAATTTCAAATACAAGGGATTTGAAGGGGTCAGAATTTGTAAAAGAAACTAATTATGAATACAGATGCCTTACAAGGCACATGTCCCAAAAATAATGCTCCTAGAAATAGAATAACTGATCGTTTAATAAATATTCCCTAATACAGGGGGATGAAACCTCATACTGTAATGAGAGCTGTGGCATATTTGGAAAAAGAAAATCCATATTATGCTATATGTAACTCTGCAGGGCCATTTGCCAAAAATGCCAAATGCAGTTGATTTTTCTGGACATCAAGCATACATTCACTCAAACATTTTTCTTCTTTTCAAGACTAGTTGCAGCATGCCGTTGGCGCTTCTTCCAGGCTGGGACTTTACCTGGGAAAGCCCACCGTAAAAGCTTCTCCCATGAGTAGCAGGTCAAAAACATAAGAAGGGCCCATAGCAGTAGCTTATCCCTCAGTCCCACTGGCAAGGGCACCAGCCTAAGCCAGTCATTCAAGTCCCTGAATAGATCAGATGTGATGACTGTGAAGAAACCAGCAGCAGCCACGATGGCATACAAGAATGGCTTGTTTTCGGAGATGCTCTGATTGAAGGGATGCCCCATGTAGTTCACAGCAAAGGTGGCCACCTGGAGCATCATGCTGACCATGTATGAAACTGTGTTGACAAGATTCGGATGAAAATCAGAGTCCGGTTCGATGCACTCATCAGGCATGTATCTCTCAGCCTCGTTCACAGAAGAAATCAAGAAAAACAAGTGGATTGCGAACTGCCCTAACAGAGAAAGAAACACATAGGAGCAAAAGACATGTGGATGAGGCCTCTCAGCTGAAAGGGTTGGAAGAGGGCGCGCATGTGAGATAAATAGGAAAAAGGCAGCTGTAAAAACACCACTGATTGTAGCCTGCACATCGCCCAACTTGACACCATCCAAATACATAACACTCAACACATATGCCGTGGCGAGACAGTTAAGGCCTAGTATTTTAAACATCTGGAGGGTAGTCACCAGAGTACTGCGACCTTGACGAATTATGTCCGTGGTGGGAGCAACGGATGCATGCTTTGCTGTGAATGGTGATGCCATGGAGGCATCTCCAAGCCTTACAACTGGAGCTGAGCGACCATCCCCCTCTTCATTCAGCTCATCCATTAGTTTCTTTTGTAATGAGACTAGCTTCTGCCGTTTCAACTCGGCAGCTGACACATTCTGGTTACCAGCTGAGTGGCTAGCGGTTGCGATGGCCTTTCCTTTTGAAGAGACTTCTCCATTTATACCAGTAGATTTACCCGCAGCATCCAATGCAGGCTTGGGCTTCTTTGTCCGCATAGTCTTTCCACTCTCGTCTTTAGATGTTTCATTGGGTGACTTTCCACTCAGAGTTGGAGGCACCGCATTTAATAGAGCAACTCCCACATGGGCCTGACAGGGGAGAAACATATATCAAAAGAATTTAATTTTGGAAAAAACATACACGCAATGCTTACTTCGCTTTCTTATATTAAATGCATGAAAAGAGAATAAAATGTCCAAATTGAAAGTATCTCAAAATTTATTAGGGTGAAAAGTGAGACACCTTATCTGAAATCTGCAGAACCTACAGGTGTGAGTGTAAATGTGTGTGGTGCACAATGGGAGTGAGAAAAGTTGCCCCACACAGAATTTTAAATTCTTCTTCTTTAATTTAAAGCCTTGATAACTGAAAGTTGCCCCACACAGAATTTTAAATTCTTCTTCTTTAATTTAAAGCCTTGATAACTGACTTTAAACTTGATGACAGCTCTACAGCTGCGGAGTTGATACAAAGGATAACCCCCAAGGGGACTAAATGGTTTAGAACTGTATTAGAGCTACCACTACTAATAGCCATTATGACAAACACCGGTTTCTAATACTTATACTGAGGAACTATTATTTAACACGGGTTGTCTGATTACAAAAGAAAAAACAACTCAACCAATAATTGAATATCTTCACAAAACAAATTACCTGCTTCAAAGCTCCAACATCATTGGTTCCATCCCCACACATCAATGTTATCCTCCCCACTGTTTTGAAAGTGGTCAAGATCAGTTCCTTCTGCTCAGGAGCAACCCTAGCATAAACCTAATAAGATGACTCAGGTCAGCAATGACAAGATAAAGCCACTATCAAAGACAAGTTTCACAATCAACAGTTTTGAATAAGCACCTTAACATATGGAATGACTTGTATAACAGCAGAGGTTTGTTGCAACATTTCAAAGCAGTCACCTCCAATACAAAGATCATGACTCTCTGACAAAGCTTCCACCTCGTTTTCACTGAAATCAATTTCATAAAGTCCAGTCAGAACAAAGAAGGAATACGAAATACGCAAGTGAATTAGCAAATAGACAGACCAACAAGGAAAAGCAATCAGAAGACAAAAATGACAACCAAAAAGGAGAGCAACATCCATGTCCAGAACAAGTATTATGTTTCCAGCCAAGAAAAACATCAGAAGTTTAATACCAAATTGAAAATAGTCAATCCAGTAACAAGAAAAACTTTACCTGTAAGGAATCACCTCAGCTTCATCAGGGGATATCCACTCATATACTTCACTGTCCCTTTTTGGACCAAGAATTAATGCTGGTTTTGATATAATATGAACTTGGCTGGCAACATGGCAAGCTGTCAAAGCCTGGTCACCAGTAATCATCACCTGCCAAAAGAAAAACTTCAGATTAGTATCTAGACTTTATTTTTTTACATCCACCCATGCGGCACCAAAGTT
The DNA here is from genome assembly GCF_902201215.1 of Prunus dulcis. Classification (NCBI taxonomy): domain Eukaryota; kingdom Viridiplantae; phylum Streptophyta; class Magnoliopsida; order Rosales; family Rosaceae; genus Prunus; species Prunus dulcis. Next base: position 41,932,014 of record NC_047650.1, read on the forward strand.
CATTACGAGAACAAATTTACATCAGAAAGGAAGACCAAACACCAGAGACATGGAACAGAAAACCAAAAAGAACTGGAGGAAAAAACACATAGAAACAACACTAAGCTGTGAACCAGTACAACCCAAACACAAGCAGTTGGTCAAATATTCTTAACACTATACGCATGCATGGTTCAATATAATAAAACTAAAGAGCATCCTGGGAAGACTCATAAATGATTCTAGGCCCTTAATTTCACCGTTTCTGTCAGAATTAAACAGTAAAACATGGTTTGAATTTATCAACTGAAAGAATTTAAGAACAGCTACACCAAAATCAAACTTAGAATTCCATACTGCTGATAATTCAACAAATCAAATCTCGTAACTCTGCAATATCTCTTCATTGGAATACTTCCTAGAAATGTAATAATAATATCAAATATGAATCTTACAGATTCTTTGATAAATCTTTATTCCCAAAAATAACTATCAAATAATGGAAATGACTTCCACACTTCACTAAAAGACTTCAAACTCATCAAAGATTTACCTTTAAATCTTCTTCTTTCTTCTTTTTTGGTTCTAGAACTTACACTTTTCAAGCTATGGCAGTTATGGACAAGGTACAAGTTACCATTCCTTTATATAAAATATAGATAGATTATGTACTAGTTAGTCAGGGGAGTCTGAAAGTATAGCATGCCCACATACCAAGTCATGCGAGGATCCTTTTAGCTCAGACAAAATAGCCGCTGAATCTGCCCTAATTGGACAGTTAAAAACCTGAAATTCAAATTATGAGAATTTAGTGACAAGAAGTAACACAAACTTACTCCAGACACTTATCTAATCATCTACATCCGATTAAAAAAAAGGACGAAAAACAAATACATAATCTAACATAATGTCAAAACTAGTAACTTCATGTGGACAAGGAATTCAATAAACTTGCATTAATAGAAAAAAAGTCATTTACCGCAAAACCAGCAAAGGTAAGCCCAGTCTCCACCACATCCCTATCCAAGCTTCTGGCTTCACTAACCTTCATGCAATAAACATATAATAAAAAGCACTTCAATATACACTTTAGAAAACAAAGCCTACAATATTTCCTCTCACAGGGGTTAAAGTACATGATTCTCAGCCAAAAATAAACTCAGATAAACCAAAAAAATTTTGAGTAAAGGAAGTTCCATTGCAGTTGATTTCACTTATCCGTAATACTATAAAGATGTACTTAACAATGATGTAAAATGGAAAAATAAAGAACTGTGCTTTATTTAATTCATGTTGTTTGACTTGGAATCTTCATGCATGTCAAACTTCATAAACAATTCAATATTTGTAACCATTCTATCAATAAGGTCAAATCTCTAGAGTAAAAAACATGTACAAGAAAAATACTTAGCCTTGGGATAGACTGAATATGATACGCAAAATGAGGTTTGCTTAAAATTTAACATGACATTATGAGGCAGACCAAAGCATTAAATCCACAAGTTTGATTGGGCAAAAGAAGAAAACAATAAATAAATAAAGAGTGGCGTACAGACTAACTAGTTATTAGTATTACTAATAGCTTCAAACTCTAAGCTTTCTGGAGAAAAAATAAATCTGAATAACTTACTGTCATGTCGGGAAGGGATTTGTAGGCAAGGGCCAGAACGCGAGACCCTTGTCGTGTAAATCTCTTGTAAGTCTCAACATAAAATGATGGTACCTCAGTTAGTCTACCCTGAATAGTTTCAGGGGCACCCTGCAGAGAAAAGACAACCGTTGCTTAATGACTACCAAACTGGAGTGAACATTACTATGGCAAAGAAGTAAGACATTTATGTCGGCTTCCTTTTAGACATGAGGTAAAATATAGCGATCGGAGCTTTTAGATTGTGCTACTTTAAATAGGAAACAGAACATCTTAAATGACAACAAAAGGGAACAATACAGAATGGTGAAGCAGAGGATAACCTAAAAGAGACTTAAGCAAAACAAGACCAGTACATATCAAACAGACAGCCAAACATAGCAGGATACCATAGCCAAAGGCCAAAACCACCAAAGCAGCCCAATAAACTGCATTCCGAGTTCACATTCAACACAAAAGGACAGTCAGTAAACTCATTAGAAACTAAGGCTCCCAAATCCATCCCACAGTTCTTCCGCCTCCTTTCCACAATCTTCAAAAAATCCCTCCTCCTTTGCTCAAATCGCAAGTGTAGAACAAGTCACAACAACAATCCATAAAAATTAACATTTACAGGTAAATTAACCAATGCTAGACATCGTATACCATCAAACCTTCATCTCTTTCCCAGTTATCCACTCTCAATCAAGTCATCTCTACTTAGCCACACATTCAGAAAACAAAAGGCTACTTTACGATGGCCAATGATTTGAACTAGTCAGGGTAACAAGCTGTCAGATAGCAAAAAAGCTTCATAAACATGTCCAGCTATTTTTTTAATATGACTTGCTCAACACTAATTCATTTTTCCACTCCAGCTTTACCATGTGGCTTTTGGACCAGAACAACATTAACCAATTATTATCCCTATCTTCACGGCCCAGTATGGTAACTACGCTAACGGAAAAAATCGAAGGAGACCAAACATGACAAAATTCCTTCATCCGATTGATTGTAGAAATAACCAGATTGATGAATTTAAGATATATTGTGCCCTGTCCCAGACCAGAAACATGCAAATTGACCATAATCTAGTACTCTATAATGACAAATCTACTTATGGCATTCACATAATATAGTTTGCATGGCACAGTGATGAATGACTGGCAAACCTTCACGAAAGCAAAAAATGTCTCTTCAATGCGAACAACAACTGCCATTCGTTTCAAATAGGATGCAAAGTGGTGTCTCTGAACAATCAGCACAGGATTACCAGTTCCCCTGCATTTGGTGAGAAGTACAATAAGAAAAAAGTAGAAACCACCATAACTCATAAAGATAGATGAAACCGCAGCATTTGCTGCCTCAGAAGAAAATAATGAATGGTGAAAATAATCAAACTTTATGATGATAAATTAACAAATCGTATATTTATAAGATACTCATATGTCGGCCCATTTTTTTCATTTATAAATTTCAAATTGATACCAACGCACATTACGGGTGAATTTTCCCAACCTTGTAAATCTAATTTCACAACTACCTCTCATACTATACCGGGCTTAAAGATAAGCACTGTCTAATGTTATTTTTGTACAAAAGAGAAAAACAATCTTTCCATAAGAAACTAACTGGCTTAAGCCTTAAGGATACATAATTGGGTTGGACATTTTAAGACAAATTAAATTAGATATGAAAAAGGGCAGTTCATACCAAGATGGATCCTGGGCTTTTTGAGATAAGATTCTACATTGATCTATGTTCTTCAGAAGGTTTTCTTTTCTTAACTATTTTCTAAAGCTTCCCTTGCTTAATTAGATTTTAAAAGTTGTCATTCCTAGTAATACAACTTCCAAAAACACTCTAACATCAACAGAGTCAGGATACTTTTATAGCAACCAACAAATAGGGAAAATATGAATAAGCAACAGGAGAAGAAAAGGTTGAGAAACAAATATGAAATTACATGTATTTAAGGATATATGAATCAGTCCAGAAGTGTGATTATAACAGCAGACATTTTGATATGTGAAAAAAAAATAACAATAATAATAATTGCAGCTTACTTTTTTGGCACAGCCTTCTCATCAGATTTAAAGGTCCAATCTATTCCTTTAAGCGCAGCCTTTTCGAGAGGATCGCCAACCTACATGCAGTTGTGGATGGAGCATTACTCAACAATTAATGTCACTTGTAACCAGGTCTTGATAGAAAACACAACAGCATATTGAACCATTTCATGAGTAAGGATAAAATCTCTCTTCAGCAAAGTATCTCTTGTTCCACTCACTGTAGTAGCCATTTATCTTCTTACAAACATGTTAACATGATCTTACGTTCTAACTCATTTGAAAGTGTTACATATTCCAGTAAAATATAAAAAGGAGCTGTTTTGAAGATTAATAAATTCATACAAAAGGTGGGAAATGCAACTTAAATAGATTGGATTACGCAGTTGAAAAAGTGGATAGACAAGATTCCAAAACAAATAGATTCACGAGATTTGTTATGCATAGATACTCCAGAAGCACAAACAATACAAAAATACGTAGAGCTAGATTGCTTTTAGCACTCCTTTTCATTCATATCAAAAACCAATTGATGCAGTAGATAAGAAAATCTAGGAATAGCACAGAACATTATAGTCGAAGATTGTTTTGTAAAATAAAATAAAAATATTGAAACCTTTTCTTGTAAGATACACGAACTTCAACAAAAATAAATAAAGAAAAATAAAAGGATGCACTAGATCAAAAAACAGACCAAGAATCATCAAACAAAAAAACATGTGAGAGACAAACTTTTCTAACTGACCATTGAATAGAAAACCACAAAAGGACTGAGGCTCCTCTTTATTGCAGGTTTTAAGGAGCAAGCATCTAATGGTTCTTCAAAGATGGAAGCAAAGGAACAAACATCTAATGGCCATAAAACTAAGCAACTGCAATTCGCATATCTTTTTTACAACATATGCAATCTAGAACTAAAAGAATTCACTTCATCAACCAGCACATTGTATCACACAAACTAGATAAAATAGAATACAACCAAAACATAGTTCAGAAGACTACTTGTTTACATGATAACATTAGCATACCAGCTTATTGTCCACAAACACCAATGCATGGCAAGAAGCCAAAATCTCTGCTGCGCGCACAGGCACTTTGGTCATGTCAGGTTCTATATCTGTACTACTAGTTGACCCAACAACCCCACAGAACTCCTGGAGAAGAGAAAGGAAGAAAGAAGTAATAAACTGCATATAAATCCATTCAATTTAGTGAGAACCGTATACTCAATTAAGGTGGAATACCATGTCGTCTGATGTAAGTGTTCCGGTTTTGTCAAAACAACATATATCAACCTGCATGCCAAACAGAAAACAAATGATGTATCAATATACTTTGCACAGAACAATGGTACTGTGTTGTATACCATATTTGGCAATGACTAGGTCAGTACGGCAAAACAGTGAAAATAAGGTAATAAAAATAAAGTACAAGCATCAAACAAATATGAATGGTTTATAACTACCAAGTCTACAGATATTATCACATTTTATAAATCCCTATAATGCATTTTCTGCTTGAAATGGAAGATAACATCAGAACACTGCATGCCCAAGCAGCCAAATTGTGCATTGGATTTCCACGTCAGGTAAATACAGCCATTTTGAATAAAGCAGTGCTACCCTGTTTGATGGTCTGAGATGTATAAAAATTATGCTTCATTGTCTCATTACTCTGTCCTTGGGGCAGATTGTTTAGAAAGAGAACAAAGAGAACTGGGAAATTCCAGTTTCATGCAATCCCTTGTGTGAGAGTTATAAAATCTTTGGAGGAAAGACGGGCAAGGTGCTGGGAAGATGTACTGTGATGGTAATTTTCTGGGTGGTGTAGTTGGAAATCTTTTAGGGGGCTGGGGGTTAGGAGGTTGATCACTTTGGGCGTGGGAATCTTCAGAGTTAATAGATAGTTCACTTTGTGCTACTTTTAGTGATTGGAGTGCTTCTGTGCTCTAAACTATTAATTTCTTAAAGATTCATTGTAACAGCTAGTATAATTGTTAATGTTATAGTTGCAGATCAGATAGTTCAGTGTACATCACGTCCCCTGTGTTGTACTTTTCATCTTTATATTAATAAAAATTTGATACTCATAACGAAAAGATTAAAGCGGCATTATCCAAAGAACATCCTTTCTATATATGAAAGAAAGAAAGAAAGAAAGAAAAAAAAAAGAAAAGAAAATGAAAGGACAACGTAATTAAAGCGATCAGAACAGACCTTTCCAGCAAAAGGAATCCGGAAAGGTTCTGTGCAAAATATTCCACGGCGTGCCAGAGCAATCAGAGATGTATTAACAGCTATAGATAATTCCATCGGTAGCTCAGGAGGAATCACAGAAGTAATAATAAGTGAACAACTAAGGAAAAGCTTGTACTTGCTCCTAGTGGGATCCTCAAGCCCCTACATCAAAGATGTCCTGATTGTCACAAAACAACATCACAAGCATAAGCCTCAAGTCTCCTAAGTACCTATGAAGAAGCCATTTTTACCTTCTTTAGTACATAACCAGCAGCTATCACTGCAAATACGACCAAGAACAAAATGAACAGCCCACTTTCCCAGCTGTTAGCAGTCACCTAGAATAAAATGTATACACAAATTATATAAAGTATAAATGAAGTAAAACCATAGTGTGTATAGAGTTGAGTAGTCATTGCTAAAATAATTACCCTCTCTGTAGAAAACAAAATTGTACGCATGAGTTTGCCCTGACTTGTTTCAAACCCAGTTCTCAGAACAACAGCCACACAGCCGCCATCAGGGGTTTTTAATGGAAAGCCCTGACTCCAGAAAATGAAAAGCATAAATACAAAACCCATGAGATTATGAAAACATTTTTTACCAAGTTTGTTGGTTTTTTTCTTGGTTAAAGCATATGTTCGAACATAAACCACCTTATCCAGAGTATGCTGCAATATTTTAGTCCCACCAAATAAAACATGGCTTTTATCTCGCCTTGCTGATAACTTCTCCTCAATTCCTCTGCCCATGATTGATACCTGAAAAATAATAATCCTACAATCATTCTCCAATATGTATATCATCAAAATAACAATCCACAATAAGCCAAAAGCAATGGACTCAACCTTGCTTTGAAGAAAAGTTTATGCCATTAATCTAAATGCAATTGGAAAATGGAGAAATAAATTATCAACATTTTCTGCTACCGAGTTTGGAAACCATCGGTTATCGTGTATTCACCCGTCCCTACGAGCAATTATCCAAGAAAGACCTTGTACCTTACAAGGCACCTTACTTTTCATATATAAGTGAAATTCATTAATTAATTAAAAATGAGCACATACAGAAAGAGAGCACAAGAAGTCCACTGCACTAAAATCTTCTACCAAAAGCTAGAAACCAAATACACAGCAGAACACATCCAGGAGAGCAGAACGTGGTACTAGGAAGCATCCACAAATTAACCCCATTCCTTTGCTCCTATCAAAAGCCCGAATCCTCCACATATTTATCAAACTCTGGCCCCAAAAAACTACCCAAGCAACATATAAAACAGAATCTCCCTGCCTGCAACCGGATTTTCTCGACAACAAGCCCCTGCTTATTCCAAAATTGTATTTTGTTCAAGCTCACCAATTCTTCAGACTTTACCACACCAAATTTACTATGATCTTGGATTTGAGATCACAGTGAGCTTAAAACCTATTATTTTTTACAGTGAATGAAATTTCATTTTCATCTAACTATGAGATACGGCTGCCTAGTAGTGTCCCTCTTTTTGCTTCCTCTACCTCTCAATTTCTCCTACTTTTACACCTATTTGCAGTCTTTAGTTCTAATTTTCTCATCCACTTGTTTATATCTTATCCACCTGAACCTAATTACAACCCCTTTCTTGTTCCACGAAGGATTCATCAAACCACACCCTGATTACCCTCGTAAACTTTGCATCAACCCTAAATCTTCAAATTTGTGCTAAGCTATTAAGATTTTGAAGCTGCTCCAGGGAAAAGTAGAAGGCGAAGACAAAGATAAAGTGATATTAAATAACAGGGAAAAAATGTTAGTAGGAGATCAAAGCAATTTTTCCAAGAAATCATCACCAGGAAGAATGTATGCACATGAGATGCATGTACATATGTATAAATTTATACATTTATATATAAAGAAACCAAAATTGAACAAGGCAGCTCATTAAAACATATTATATGAAAAGAGGTGACCACCTTCCACTGGGGAGTAGACTCGCCTGTGAGAATGGCTTCATTGACAATCGCACTTCCAGCTAATAAAAGCATGTCTGCTGGCACAGCCCTATCTTCACCATTCGGACCAGAAGATCGCCCAATAGAAACAACATCCCCAGGCAAAAGATCAGTTCCAGCAAGCTTTATCCACCTAAAAGTTATAGCAGTCATGTATAAGGTATAAGCTTAAAAATTCAAACAAATAAATAATTTCCTTGTAGACAACGTACTTCCCACACCGATGCACCATGAGGGTCTGGTTATCCACTCTGACACGTCTTAGCTCAGTAAGAGTCTTTAACTGACTTTTAGCCATTGTTGACTCAAACATAAACAGCATAAAAAGCGTGAACAAACTATAATACCAATATTCATCCAAACACCAGAGGCCCACACAGAACACCTACATACAGTGAGCACAAAAGAATGCAGTGAAGGAAAGTGAGTACGGAAGAAAAGGAAATCTCACATTGGAGAGAGAGAGAGAGAGAGAGAGAGTGAGAAAGGAGCTAAAACCTGGAAGACAAAGAAGGGCTCCATGCAATTTTCTTTCATTAATTTCTGGAACGTAGGTTGAGGATATTCAAATCTGCACAAGCAAGAAACATGTACAACAAGGAGCAGTTAAAAAATGATAATTTAACTGGATCATGCTCGGTGTACAGGATGTAACCAATTTAATGGGGAGTATATAAAATAATAGATGTTAATTAGCCACAAGACTTTACAATCAAGGATACCAGGAAAGAATAAAACCAGTAGCTATCAGGTGCATCATATACATAAGCTAACGTTAACTAACAACCAAAAAGAGGAGCAGGAAACAAGAATAGTTGCAGAAGTAATGTGTGAAATACCACCGATACAAACTGGATAATAAAAGGCAACTTCATGTTCCAAATCACCAAGAGATAGTTAATACATGCAGAATATACAATACACATTAACGATCCAGTAACAAAACAAGGCATGCAGAATTGCACCTAAGGATACTTACAATGCAAAGCATATGCAAAATCCATGAAGAGCTAAACAACCAGTGGGCAAGTGATACACAAGAAATAATAAATTGCCAAACAGCAAACAACCAGTTACCTTATAAGTAATATCATCAACACATCTTTGTATGACTCGCAAGGGTTGCCAGAATCTCATAAGTTTTTTATATTAACAAAAGAAAATTCTGAAGACTGGTGTAAAGTGACCAGGCAGAAGCAAAGCAACAATATATTCATCTACGAAAGAAGCAAAATCAACTAAATGGAGGGCAGTCCAGCATTAAAAATTCATTGATACTCATTGGCACAGCTTAAAGAAAACAAGATGGTAAATCAGTCTAAAATTTAAAATAAGAAAATGTAATCCAGCTTCCATAGGAGCCAAACCTATACTTTAATTGCCAAAAGATGAATCAAGAAACATTAAAAAAAAAATGACAATTCAACAAATACATCTTTAAGAATGAAAAAGGGAAAAGGCAACTAACACATTCCGTCCCCATTTTTCAGTAGCAGCAATAACTTTAGGTTCCGAGCCATGGCCAGTACTTTTTAAATAATAACCGAATGTTTCCTTGGTAGGGTAAGGAAGCTTGCAAAAGTTATCCTTCTCTTTTGAAAAGATGTAACGTTGCTTTCTGAAATCAAAGTAAATCTCTTCGATATCCACTGAGGATGATGAACCTCCAAGCTGAAAAAGTCACCAGATAAATCAAGGGATAGTTCCCAATGTGGGGAAAAAGGCACATCATTTTGCAAAATTTGGTCATTCTAGTAATTGATACTTCTTAATAACCAGGAGTTGAAGTATTCCAACTGTATAATGGACTTACAAGCTTACGGAAATGGAGTGATACGATTTCTTTAGAACCAGAAAACTTTGCTGGTGTTATTTTGCATGCGTCTGCCTCGTGAATGTCATTTACCTTAAAAACAAAAGGAACACCGATTACAACAACAAATCATCATAAAAACTTAATGGATTGCCAATGTATGGTCCAATTCATGTATTTGCATACTAATTAGGATTATATTACAAAGGGATTGTATCTTTCTAGACTCTAGCTTATTCAGACCAAGAATATGCTTTGTTGCCAGAATCTCTGTTATTACCCATCAAAGAAGTTGATGAGTGAGACTATGACGCCAATATACGGTCCTCATTGTCATGACAAATCCTCCCCCAGAATACAGCACCACTATATACAATATATACACAAAGCGCAACCTCCACTTTGCATGGAGCAACTTTATCGTTGTACCAAAGTACACACGCATATACATACATAAATGCAGATGCATATATCAAACGAATACATATACACATACCTTGGTATAATGTACAAAGCATTTGAAATCCACGGACCAAACGGTGAAAAGCCAAACGAGAATATGAAGAGCTACAAGGGCACCGAAAACAATAGAGGAGTCGACAATGTCAATGCTAGGAACAATTGTAGTAAGCCACAGAGCATAGAGGACACAGAAAGGCCAGACATCGAAGCGCCACCCCAAGCTCTTCTTCCTCAACAAATCAACTTTATCCACCACCTTCCCTCCCACATGGAACCTCGACATCTTTATCAACCACATTACAGATTCAAAAATCAAACCCACTTCAGCAAAATCAAAAAAGAAAAAAAAATAATCGAACAAATTATGTAAATTATCTCCAAATCAATATCAAATCTTTCTGAAAACAAATCACAACATTTTTTTTCTCTTTACCTGAATCTCCTCGTTTCAATTTCAACGGCGATCGCAAGCCTAACGCCTCTGTGCAAGCCCTAATTTGAAACTATCCAGGACGATGATGAGTACGGTACATATTAAGTTCAGATGGTGGACGGGGATACAAACTCTGCAAGCCCTAATTACTTCCGTTTCGTCGTCTTAAACCCCCCTTGTTAGCCAACCGAGTTCAATTCTCCTGTATGCCCATTTTCTCTTTTGCCCTCCTGTACCCTCCATATTCTCTTGACAGCTGTCCTCTCACTTTTTTTTTCCTTTTTTTTAACGAATACCTGTCCTCTCACTTAACCATCAATATAACGCTGTTAGCTTTTAATAAAATATTTATGCAAAAAAGGTAAAACAAATAAAATTCGAAGAGAGTGAAAGGAGGCTTGGGGCGGTGAGCAGAGATGTTGCCGCTGAGGTGGGCTACAGAGAAGATGAAGGAACCAAGCTTTTGTGTATTATTTTATAATTGTTTTTAGTAAAATTAATAACCTTAACAGAGTCTGGCAAAAAAAATGATGACCTTAACAGAGTTAGTGTTCCGTTAAATATTAAAGCACTAGATTCTTACTTTTAGTGCTAATAATAAATATTTTTTCATTTTAAAGTACTAGATTCTTACTTTTAGTGCTAATAAGGAGAGTAGAAATATTACCCCCAAAAATAAAAAGACAGAGAATAAAAATAGATTTTTTTACTCGTAATAATCTCTAAACTCATACCTGAATTTTATTTTGATCCTCCAACTCTTCCATGTGTGTCAATTGTCATTTCTTAATAATTTCAATAACTTTGAATAACATGAATAACACATGAAGTTCCAAGCTCTTTAGCTATCTCATTTTCTTAAACAAGCTTGGCGTAATTTTGGAAAACATCCCGCATTGCATGGACTATGGTTTGTAAAATTAGGGGTTATATTCAATTAAGATTTTTAAAAAATTTAAAAGTACAATTGTGTTTAATTACAATTTTATAGAAGTCTATAAATATCACAACTCACTCTCTTAGTCTTAGCAATGGAGGGAAAGTGGCTTGGCAGAACCCTAAACATGGCATGATGAACCAAAGTTCCCATCCACGTGAGAGGCACACATCTAAAAAGTAATATAAGTTAGAGACATTTTACAGAAATTCACGATTGTTCTTGAATTGCTTAAAATTAGAAACTACATAGACAAAATTGATCAAATTAAAGCAACAATGACCAAAATGATAAAAGTAACAAACTATTGAGACTAAAAGTGACTTTTTGCCTTTACATTTCCTCATCCAAAAGCAACATAAAAGTTAAAAATTGGTGGAAAAAAAAAAAAAGGAATTTGACTGCGGAAAAAGAACACACTACTACAAAGTAGATAGGAGGTAAAATAAAAGGATTATAGCAAGGTGACAAATTCTCATGCACTCTAGTTGACACATTGCTTGTGGTCCCATCCTCAAAAACCTGTCAAGCGTTTCTAACATAACATGTGTGTGTGAGTATATGTAAATTACTTCGCTGGCCTTTCTCTTCTTGCTTCTTTCTGCCTCTTTCTGACGAGAAGCCCATTGAATTAAATTTGAAATGGCCTTGGTTTTGGCTATGGCTTTGGCCATGGTTTTGGCTGTGGCGCAGGAGGTTGAGGGGCAGCTTATGGTAGGTTTCTATGGTGAAACATGCCCCCAAGCCGAGCCCATTGTTCGCAACGTCGTTAGAGAAGCTATTCTCTCCGATACCAACATGGCACCAGTCTTGCTCAGGCTCCATTTTCACGACTGCTTCGTTGAGGTCCTCTTCTCTCTTTTTCTCTTATTATTGTTTTTTATACAAGTCATATTAAAAAAGAAAGAATCAAACCTAGGATATCGGGTTCATGAGTAAGCTTTGAGCTACAAACTTCTTGCCTCTCTCATTTTTAACCCTTAACTTCTTTACACACTGATAAACAGCTGATTAGTTAGTTAATTAATAGATTAATAATATTGTTAATTATTTATATAATTAGCATTTGTAAAGCAGGGTTGTGATGGGTCAATTCTGATTGAGAACGGACCAAGCGGTGAGAGGCATGCATTTGGTCACCAAGGCGTTGGGGGATTTGAAGTGATAGAGAAAGCCAAGGCAGAGTTGGAGGCTGCATGCCAAGGCGTGGTTTCTTGTGCAGATATTGTGGCCTTGGCAGCTAGAGATGCTATAGCCATGGTGGGTTATAATTTACTACTTAATTAATTAAGCAAATTAATTAAAATATTAATAATATTAATAATTCAATAATATTATTTATACCATATTAAAATTGATCACTTTATCGATATATATATATAGGCTGGTGGACCGGCGTACGAGGTGCCTACCGGCCGGAGAGATGGGGTTGTTTCAAATATGTCTCTGGCAGATGACATGCCGGATGTTAGTAATTCAATCCAACAGCTCAAGGTTAAGTTCATGCGCAAGGGCCTTACAGAAAAGGACCTTGTCCTCCTCTCTGGTACTCTCTCTCTCTCTCTCTCTCTCTCTCTCTCTCATGCAAGTCAGGGTGATGGTAAGGTTTGGTGAAAAACCAAGTTTATGTGACTAATGTTACACGCATGATCAATTCAAGTAATATTTCTTCCTTCAATTAATTAATTAACTAGCCCCTTGGCAATTGATTTTTTTAAATATTTTATTTGATTTTAGAATTATAAAAAGATAATGGATAGCTGTGTTCCATAAAAATAGGACTGATTATTTTTTTATTTTTTTTTATTTTTCAATTTTTTAAAATATGAATATAGATAATGGGTACTTATTATCTATATATAAAGCAAAAGGTGGAGAGCGGTAAAATATTTAAAATACGAGAAAATGCTCTTAGTTAATGTAAACATTAACAATTGAAATTATTAATTAATTAAGGATAATATGGTAAATTCACACTTTTTCATATTTAAAAAAATTAAAATTAAAAAAAATCAGATCATAGATTCTATTTTTATGAAACACAACTACCCATTATCTTTTTTTTAAAAGCCTCTGCGCCTGCGAAAAGGCTAGTATATATGTGTATATATATATATATAAATGTACATACATATAAACCTTTTCTTTAACAAGGAAATTTAAAACAATCCTCTACATATTAATTGTATGAGAAACAAAATGAGGAAAATTACAAAATCAAATATAGAATTATTGACAATCATGTCATAAGATTAGCTAAAACTATCTGCCACCATGTTTTCTTCTCTGAGAAAATATGACGTATAGATACTTCGGATACTCGATGTGGTAAATGATAAATGTCGTGAATAATTGATTTAATGCTCCATGGAACTTGAATTTATTTGTTACATATAAACTTTATCAAGGAGAGAAACATGTAACGAAAAAAAAAAAAAATTGAATTGCGAGAAGGATTGGTTTTCGTTTTGTTGAAAATAACATACATTTTATTGATATTTTATTTTTTTCAGCTGCTCATACAATAGGGACAACAGCATGCTTCTTTTTGACCAAAAGGCTGTACAACTTCTTTCCAGGAGGGGGATCGGATCCAGCAATCAACCCCACTCTCCTCGTCGAACTAAAACAAAAGTGCCCTCAAAACGGCGACGTAAATGTGCGGTTACCCATTGACCAAGGAAGCGGGCAGGCATTTGACCTTCATATTCTGCAAAATATCAGAAATGGGTTCGCCGTGTTAGAATCCGATGCCAAGCTCAACGAGGACGCAGTGACAAGGGGTATAATGGACAATTACTTTGGTTTCTTCAGTAATCTCCCGTTCGGACCTTCTTTTGAGGCAGATTTTGTCGAAGCAATTCTAAAGATGGGCCAGATTGGTGTAAGGACAGGTTTCCAGGGTGCGCCTAGGAGAGTTTGTGCTAGCTTTTAGTACAAAGGATGGATGTCAACACATAGGAGGAGGCTTTATATGATGTTATGCATAATGCATTGATTGTGGTGGTGGATGGTGAATGGTGTAGATAGGTTCATGTTGTATATTCCTAGACCTCTAGGCTCTATTCACTAATTTTTTTTATTTTTTATTTTATTTTTATCCTTCGTTTCTTTTGATGTTGTTGCCAATAATAGGGTTAGTTGATATCTTACACTAATAAATATTTATTATTATATAAGCACTGATTGTTAGAGGTGTCAAATGGACATGGCCGACTCAAGCACAACACGAGTCCCTCCCGATTAAGGCTCGGCACGACCTGGTTGTATCTTTGATGCGGTAATTCGGCCTGTTTGAAATCAATCAAAAACGGCTTAGTTGCTTTGGAAAAAAAAAATGTAATGGCTAGTTTACACTAATTAAATGTGATTAAAAAATTAAAAAGTAAAAATTAATGTTGTCCATGTGTCAATAAAAGAGAGACTGTAGAGTTATTATGGTGAGCCATTTTATTGCAATGAATTTCATTTCATAGTTCATTTTATTGACCCCTGAAATGAATTGAACTTTACCACTGCAACTCAAAAGTTTAATTTATTAAAATAAAATTGAAATAACCCTCACCATTATAGATGCTCTTAGTGTAGAGGAATTGAGTTTTATTTTTGAGTTTCAATTGATAACTCTTAGTGTAGAGGAATTGAGTTTTATTTTTGAGTTTCAATTGATAACGTGACAAGCCAAGCAAAATAAAACAAAAACCGGTGCAAACTCAAAACATAGGGAATGATAATTTACATTCTTTCCGATACTTTCCATTCTAATAATTTCCAGTTATTAGTCCACTGAACAAGAATAAAAAAAATTGATTTTATTTATAAAAAATAATAAACGTTAAACCCATAAATACAACAACAAAAAATAAAAAATCACCAACATTTTGTGGATAAAAAAATGTTGAATTTCATAGCATAAAATTGCTCGAATGCCTTTTGAATCTAATTTTCAAATTACGCAATCTCATGGTGGCCTTTGGCTGCACCTTAATTAATTGTCTAACTTTCTTAATTTAAGATTCTAGTTAACTAGTGCATTAAAATAACCCCTCATTATAACATTCTGTATTAACTGGTGCTATATTGCCAAAGCATATTTAGCCTCCATTTTAATTTCGACTGTTGTCTATTGTAACACAGATGAGAAAATTCCCCACTTGCTGCCCAGTCCAGTCCCCCCCTCCTGCCGCATCTACAGAGGCCCAACCCACTCATCTTTCTCTTTCTATCTCTGTTTAGAGATTTTAGGTGGCAATCTGGTTTTCTTTTATCCATTGAAAGATGGCAACCCGTTTGAAAAAATAAAAATAAAATTTTGGTGAATTTTTCTCTTTGTTGCTTGATGTGTTAATTTTAGGGTTTATATTTGTCTTTGTAATTTTAAAAAAAAACTAAAATAAAACATGAATCAGGGATCTGGATTACAACATCATCTAGCATACCGGTCACTTGTGCGAAGCACATAGACAATTCTCTGTGCCCACATCCGACGCAATACAAGGAGCTTGAAGCTTTCCATCTTGAAACCATTTGGCACGATGCTGAAGAAGCTCACTCAAGAAATCACCAAGCTTTTCAATGGTGATGTTGGGCATTACAATCACATGAGCGATATTTCCTTGGCAAGCAAGCTGCCACTTGCGAACAAACTCCTCCTCTTGCGGCCGCTCAAACACAACCGTGCTACTCAGCTCATTCAGCATTGCACCAATCCCGGCCTCGCGTAGGCGGTCTTTTAAGTAATGTGCATTCTTAAGGCATTTCTGAACTTCTTTCTGGAACCCTCCGTATCCTTTTCGATTCAAGGTGTACCAAAGGAAAATAGGAGCATGCCCATTTCGGCTGCCCATGATTGTTGCATCCCTTGAAGCAAGATACTCCACATTGCTTGAGAGGCAATTAATGTGCTTCAGTCTTGTTATTTGCACACCACATGGCATTGGGCATCCAACAAACTTGTGGCCTGAAACACTCACACTTCCTATGGGTTTCTTGAAAGTAACTTTTGGTGCCTGTCATCCCCAAAATCAATGAGAATGTGGGGTTTTGGAAGATGTAAAAGTTATATAGAAAGGCCACTTAATTAATCAATGTTAGAATCTAGCAAACCTTCATGTGTATTCTTGGAAACACAACCTTAATAAAAGACAAGGAAACTGTTCTTGTCACTCCAAAAAAGTCATCATGCGCTCGCGTATTATAAAAACATAAGAGAGAAATTGTAATTCAAGGAGTGCAGGATGACTCATTTGATGGGCACATTTGCACTTGAAATGAGCAGTATGCATGCCCCATGTATGAAAATATTTGTATCCACTTGAGTTTAACTACTTTTTTTTAAGGACAAGCATTGAATACATACTCGTTTGACGAAAGGCATCATGAGACCAAACAGAGCCCCATCACAGTGGATATAGAACCGGTCGTGTGTGAAGCCAGCTTCTTCAAGTTTCTGTATAACCAGATCAAGATCATCAACCGCTCCTTTAACAGTTGTTCCTGCAACAACATAGTATGTGAGCCATAAATCAAATCACAGAGAGAGAGAGAGAGAGAGAGAGAGAGAGAGAGAGAGAGAGAGAGCTACCAATGTTAACATTTAGGATGGCTGGCTTGTCCTTGTGACAAAGAAGTTTGGCTTTGAAGTCATCACAATCAATCTCACCAGAGACAAGAGTGTTCACCTTTACACATTCCATCCTATACATCCTTGCTGCCTTAAACACAGAATAATGTGAATCTTTTGAAGCATAAAGAATGCCATCTGGAAACACTTCCCTCCTGCCAAAATAAATAAATGATAATCAACACATCTATTTTCTATTTTCAAGTTCATAAAATTCCACTGTTTCAGTCTAGGAAAAGAAATTAAAAAAGAAGAAAGAAACTGAGAATCTTTGATACTTAACCCAACCAAAATACCATGAAGGTTCCCCTCTGTACCACAATTTGTAATGTAGCCCCAGTATTCGTTCTTCTCCAATTCCCACAGGCGCGCAAACCAGTCCAGAACGCCCACCTCAAACTGTCTGGAATGAACACCGTAGTTGCTCTCGATAAACGGATCCCCAAGGTTGTTGATGGAGAAGTGCTGAAGCTGTCCCAGTACACCATAATCGAAGTCCAAGTTATAGGGGTAGCCTATTCCAGATTTTCATGTGCCAACATATGACAGTCAGAATTTATAAGCAATATACTAATTTTTGAACAGCAACTTTTAGAACAATAAGCTAAAGCTGCATTAGAAAAAATTTCATAACCCAATGTTCTATTCTATGTATGTAGTTAGTGCAGTACGTAGCGCGGTATTAATGTACTAACTAAAAAGTGTACAGAGGTTGCAAATACCAAGATGATGCTTGGTCCTTTCAATCAAAGACTTTCTGTAGCGAGCCAAGACGCTGGCCATAAAAGCTTCCCCGTCGCCAGTGGAATCATCGTCGTCATCGGGCTCACTCACTTCATGGCATGTGGTGTGCACGTTCCTTCCGAGCGAAATCTCCCTCTTCTTCTCCACCTCATCATCAACCGTTGTTGTCACAAAATCCTCTGGCAACGCTTGGATCTTCTCATTCTCAACATTTCCAACCATTGCTATTTATGTCATGTAATTTTATTAAAAGATGCTTTCTTTAATTTTGTCACGCTAAAGCAGGGAATCAAAGAATGGATGCATAGAAAACAAGCAGCATTACAGTGAACAAAGTGCAGAACAAATCCAAGGCATTGTAAACTTTGTTTTTACAAGAAATGAAACAAGTTGGATCTGAAGAAAGAGAACCCTTTGCAGACTTGGGGAGAGGCGATCAAGGCGCTCAAAAATGGGACAAAGTCAAGGTTAGAGGTAGTGGCCCAAAGTGTCATACCTTTTTTTCAGGAGGTTAGGCCGTAGTGCGCTCGCAATCAAGCCTAGTTAATAAATCTAACGGCTCTA
Source organism: Prunus dulcis (assembly GCF_902201215.1). Classification (NCBI taxonomy): domain Eukaryota; kingdom Viridiplantae; phylum Streptophyta; class Magnoliopsida; order Rosales; family Rosaceae; genus Prunus; species Prunus dulcis. The sequence continues at coordinate 41,950,490 of NC_047650.1, forward strand.
TATTTGGTGCGGTTTTGTGATTGGAGAAATCCACATGAAGAATACATTTTGATTTGTTGCAATTTACCAAACAGGTTTATTACATAATAGCCCCCAAATTTTGGTGGTCATTTCAAATTGGTATCCGATACTTGAAGACTTTAAAAACTCAAGAAAAACCTACAAGTAAGTCGTTCGTCATCAAGACCATTAGTCAATCTATTAAATGAATTCACTATCATTTAAAATAATTAAAAGTCAAATCAAGACTCCCCCTTCTCTTCCCTTCCTCAAACATTCCCCTCCCAAAAAAACACCATACTCACCTCCCCACCCTTTCTACCACCACCTCCCCCTTTCCCCATGCATTGTATTTCAGTGATACATGGTTTACATCTGGGGGTTGTGGTTCGTGATTTGCAAGGGGAATCGGGGTTTTTGGGGCTGGGGAGTTGGCTAGGTTGAGTACTAAAACATAGATTGTTCGAATCATTGAAATACAACACATGGCGTTCGTAGTTATGGCAAATATTCGGATTGGTGTGGACAACGAGATAATGAGTGGGATATCGGACAATCTTTCAAAATAAGATGAATTGTTTTCAAACTAGTTACATTAGATCATCCTTATAATAATACAATATTTGTCGATTATGCTGAAAAACTTAGTTTAGCATGAATAATATAGGTTTTGGCAAACCCTATTATGCTAAAAATAAGGACATCTTTTACACATAAAGACTATATTGTGTATATATAGAACACAAGAATGAGCTCTCTCAATCTTGCAACACACATTTTTCTATGTTTGGCAACCCAATATTGGCTTGTTTCTTGGAGACACCTAACTTCATCCCAACAGTAACCAAGGTCTCTAGTGATCTGGCACTATTTGCTAGGAGGTCCTCATCTATCTCAATAGCATCCTGCATAACAACCCACACAATAAGCCAACAGTTAAACTCAGAAATACCCTATGCATGCCACCATAAATCTGAAAGTGCAAACTTTTGACGACATTTACCAAGTAAAGTTTAGATTAAGAAAGCTTCTATTGCTCCCTTAAAAATAGCCACCTCACCCATCATGAAAATTTAAAAATGGCAAAGGTCCCCCTATAGTTGCCGGTTTTATTTTGCCACCTTGGTCCCCCTTAGTTTCAATTTTGTCAATTTTATCCATGTAGTTTTAAATTCCTCACAATTCAAGGACATGTTACAAATTTGTCAAATTCCTTACAGTTCCATCAAAATACCCCTCAACATCGGTGACACATAGAATTGGAAGGAAATATGAGCGTGGCCTTGAATTGCGAGGGATATCAAACTATAAGGACCAAAAGTCACTTTTTGTCTTTAAAAATCTTTAAAGTTCTCACAGGTCCTCACATAGTCCCAAAACAATAATCTCACCATTTGTTTTTGTGGCCCCCATGTCCCACTTAACATCACAACTCATAAAACTAAACAACCTAAACCTAACTGAAACTGCACAAACCGAACTGTGTCAAAAACAAAAGCTAGACGTGTCAATTCTCAGAACATAGGAGACTTGTTTCCTTACAAGATATAACAAAAAGAGGCCAAAAAGCGAAAAGAATAGTAATGTGACGATGTTTATTCAACCCCTATTCATTCAAATACCAACCTTTTCAAAGACGCAGATTACAGTGCTTCCACCAAATGAGAAATAGCCAAACTGTAATAAATGAACACAATGTCAAGACAGTATACATCAACCCATTATCTGCCTGTAAATACATAAAATATAAAACCAAAGAAAACTCATCAAATAAAGAATATTAACCTCTTCTCCTTTCTTAACATGGTCACCCTCCTTCTTTGAAAAGGTAATGCTGCCAACCATAGTTGCACCAATGGCAACAAAAGCCACCTGCAGAGAAAAAGATGATCAAAAGAATTAGGCTACCACTATCGGCACTCCAATATTTAAGTACAGAAAAGTTATAAAACATTCACTTTGAGGTGCAAGAAATAAAAGAGGAGTGCTAATAGTATTATGTCACTAATACCCAAGAATGATACATCTCTTCTTAATTAGGAAAGAAAAACGTACCGACTCTATCCAACAGAATGATGGCTCTATTCTAACAGGAAATAAATATGAGAGCTCAACACAGTTTACTATTGAAATTTGCCATTCAAGTAAAGGGTGTGAATGCTTTTACTTTTCTTGCATTATAATAGCATAGCAACTGCAGGTATTTTCTGTAGCAGATTTTCCCAAGACAGATATTTCAGTCAAAGGCTAGGTTGAGAATGTCAACGTCAGTGGAAATTATGGTAGTGAGAATTTATGAAAAATATTGGTATTGGTGGAAAAAGACGACGGAAATTTGCTTAACAACATGAAAATTTTGAATGAAACTTTACAAAATGCTAAACCAATCAATAATCCATCATCTAACCATGTGAACTTCGTAAAAATGGTATTCTAATGATAAATATATAAGGTGATAAGCACATGACATTGAAAGTTAATTATAAATGTGCAAAAACATTTTTGGTTCATTGAATTTTATCTTTGAGAACATGTACATACTAATTTAAATTTAACTGGCCTTCCTTAAATAACATTAGTAAACATTTACCATAATGAGCTTTGACACCAACTACAAGTATACAACCTTAATTACAACAGGGAACACCTGTAAATCTAAATCAAATTAATTGAGTTTGTAATTTACAGCCCATACTTCAATTTGGTTAGAAGCTGACACTTTAATTTCGGTTAAAATTTTGATTGAGTAGCTCAAATTTCATGAAGGGCAACACTTTTGAGGGACCACTTTTTTATTAAGCCATACATACAGCCCAAACCCAAGCCACAATTTATAAGCACAGTTTTTACTGAGAGTAGTTTGAAATTCTCTCTTTGGATCTATATGTCTACAAATGCAGACTCCAGCTGGTTCACATGAAAGTGGGTGCCTTTGCAGCCTCTCTTTCTTGTTTCCTATTTGGTAAACAACTACTTTTTTATCACATGGGGTGCATAGCACACACCCCAAGCAGGCAGACCACAGCCTACATAATTACGCAGCTGGAATATTTTCACAGATAAAATATATTCCACCAAATTTAGGTGGAAACATCGGAATTTTCGGATTTCCACCCAAACTCTTCTTGGGCAACAGAATGCAATGAACCAACTTTCATCCTGTATTTGTGCCAGCACTGCCAAATCACCAAAGTATAAACTGATTTTTTGAAGTTTCGGTCAGTTTTTTCATCTCAATGTAATGCACCAGTTTAACTAGTTTCTAATAAGAAAAATGGAGTGAGCATGTATCACTACTAAAATCCAAGAAATGGGGTTAACTTTTGCCTTTTTGTAAATAGAAATGATATTGACATTTTGAAAAAAATAAATGATTGCACTAACAAACCTTTCCAAATTCTGCAGTTGATAGAATTGATACTACTCGCTTATTCTCCGTGAAAACATTACAATACTTGCTATTCACAGCTATGGGGTTAACCTGAAGAAAGAAAAAGGAAAAAGATCAAGAAAAAGAACAAAGGAAATCTGTAGAGAAGCCAGAAAATAGATGATTAGCAAAAAATAAAGGACTTCCAACATGTCACATCTATAATCACATACCGTATATAAGCATCCAGGTATATGTACAAACTGTTGAATAGTTCCAGAAACAGGAAAATGGAAACGATGATAATCCTGAAACCATAGTAGATGATTAATATCAAAATACAAATCAGAGTATGTATGGTTCAACTTCATGGTACAAGTTAATAAAAGTACATATTGCAATAAATACCTGTGGTGCCAAACGAAATATCACCAATGTTCCATTGATGAAAGCATTGGAACATTGATCTTTCCCCAAAAGCCCTTGAATTGAAAATTTTCGACCCTAGAAATACAAACAAAAACCAAGAAAATAAAATCAGAACAAAAAACAAAACAACAATAAAAACACGAACAAGATTAAAAACCATATGTGGATTACAGACATCCAATCCACATATAAAAGAAAAATGACCCAACTGATCTATTAATTTAATACAATTTGAACCTTCATCCTTTTAACTATTTGTTCTTTGCAATAAGTCGTACAAAACAGAATAACTAAAATTGGGTACACGGGTGTGATGATAAACTGCCGGTTCAGGAATGGGAGACATGTCCCGCTTGAAGCTTGCAAGACAATATGCCCCTCACTAACCAGAAGGCGCCACGTCATTGGCTCAGGATGGAACTACCATGCAGAGCAGACCTAACCGGATGGGGTGTGCAACAGGTGAATGAGTCACAGAACTACCACATCAGTACAGTTCTAGTAAACAGCTCGGCAGTAGCATTTCAGCACTTAAGAATACATCATATCTAATATCAGTTCAACTAAACTGGTGCTTTCATTGATTGAGTTGAATACTTGGGTTCTTTAGCCAACTGAACGCTTGAAAGGAAAACTTATCCAAAAACTTAAATACTCAAACACTCAGCTCCATGGTACAAAACACAAGGACCAATTCGAACAACCAGACTGAACAAAATCAGGACCCTGTGTCGGCGTGATTTTCTTGTATAGTTGACATTTAGAATTAATTAGGTTGATTATATGTAACTAGTTAGGCTAACTGGGAAAATTTAGAATAATCTGCTTATTCCCTTTGAGGACATAGAGCTTCTATCCAACTGACACTTGACCAATAACTGGTTAAACAAAGAGCTTCTCTTCAACATCAAGATGACAGAATGTTGCTCAGCTCCAGTGAGATGTGGTATTGATACTGAACACTGGGGGTAAAAAATGTGAAACTTCCCATAAAATTGAAACCATTGTTTGGGTAACAGAGTTTCCCAAGATGAACAGTGAGGGTACAGTCCCCAATAATCTGAGACGTGGGGTAGAAACCTTGGCGACAAGGGCAATGATTGTAGAATTAAGCACTTTGAGAGCCTGCTTGAACAGATCAATAACATTGATAGCATCATCTTCAAGAATATGCCAGACTTTTTGGAAGAATAATCCAACAAAACCATCTGGTCCAGGCCTTACTAGGATTCGTGTCAAAACCATACCACCCTGATCTCCTTATCTGTCATATTATAGGGAGCTAGCTTTCTCCTCAGAGATGGGAGTCTGGATTATGCTTCTAAGGCAGGAAAGGCTAGAGGCAAGCAAAGTCCTGAAGCAGGAGACAACAGTGATGTCATTCTTACTCATTTCCACAGTACCATCCCATCTCTTTGATTTCTACTAGCTTGTTTCTATTCCCATATTAGCCATAGACTTATATATATATATATATATATTACTGTCTTAGGAGGCCTTATTTTTTTGGACTCTGTTTAATGGATACCTTTAAATCATGATTCTATTTAGTTTACACTATTATTCAATTTTCATAAAAATTCTAAAATTCCTTTCTCACTGTCAGGAAAAGTGATTTCCTCCTATCAACCCTTACATTCCAAGGTGGTTAAGATTGAGTGCATACTTCTCTACCAGTCAGAAAATTTCCAGGTCTAAGAGGTAAATTCGACCAGCCAAGTCACTGTTTTAGAAGAATTCAAAGTGCTAACAGCATGAGTACAGGAACAGTCATTCTTCTAAATAAATTGGAGGTGAAGTGGCAGAACAGAGGATAAAGGATTAATATACTATGGGTTTATTGCATTGATACATTTATACACAAGCACCTTCTAAACTTTTGTCTATGAGAAGGTAGTCATGAAGGGTCGAGCTGAATAAGTGTTATTTCAATGCATAACAATTAAGAGCCCAGAGTGATTAGGTATTCTCTTCAAGAAAACGTCATATTTATCATTTAACTTTAATCTTTCTTAATTCAAATTAGTCAAATATGCTGCAATTCTGTTCTCTGAACTAAGAAGAGACAAGCACAAAAAAACCTTTAGAAACTTGTGAATTCTTCTACAAGAACTCAAGTGCAAACAGTAAAATTACCTTAATCCAAAATCTCAGACTTTCATCAACAGATTTGAATGCCATAAGACGGCTATCTGCAGCAGATATGGCAACATCATCACGTTCCATGTAGGCAATGGGTCTTGCTCCAGGCTTTAACTCTCTCACAAAAAATTCATTAAATGTCTACATCCAAAAATTTAGAAATTAGAAATGTTTATCATCTTCATAATGTAAAAGACATTGTTACATGTCAAAAATTCCAGCAAAAGCAAGAAATCAATAGTAAAATAAGCTTGTCCTAGGCATAAAATAGTCAGCTAAAAGAATGTACGAAACTTGAAAACATGGTTAATAAATTAAATCATAAGATGAAATATCAAGAAATGTATTTTGTACAATTTTTTCCCTTTGTTTTTTTGTATGAATAACAAACAAGGATTTTATTGATGAAAAAGGAAAAACGATACAAGTAGGAAAAACAGGATGACCATTTTAATCCTATTAATACACTCAAGCTTAAAGACAACTACATTTAAATCAAAGCTCCGCCCAATTTAGAAAAATTACACGAAAAGGAATGCTTCTGAAATGTTTTGACAAGCATCTCAGAATTTAACCCTTAGGCTATAAATTTAAAAGCTTGAACATCCCCTCAAAACATTGGTTCAAACATATTAAATCAAAGTTATGGAAGCATTGATAAGCCACACAAGCAGAAATGTTTTCAATATGTAGATAAAATAAAACAAGATGAAATTCATCGACTTCAAATGTACAGCCTACCTTAAAATGTTCCAAAGGGTGCTTGACTTCAGCCAAATTGATTTGATCCTACAACAACCAAGTTAAACTTAATCAAATGGATGTAATTTCAGCTTAGCATAAATGTACAACACATTATTCAAACTCGAGCATTACAATAAAAACAGTTCAAAACAGTGAATAAAGTTTACATACACATAAGAATGTACTTTTTGATAAGAAACACACTTTCATTAAAAAGACAAGAAGAAAGAAAGGAAGACCAAAGAAAGTAGACAAGATGGCCACTACAAAGAAAGAAAAAATAAAAAAGCATACATACAAATGCTAACTAAGGCTAACACAGTACAACACCTAACACACAACAGCTTCCCAGCATAACCAAATGTGAGTGAAAGATAAAACCTAAATTCTGTAGAAACAGGAGCCCGAAGTACGGACAAAAAACGAACTTTATTCGATAACTGCTCTGTCCCATTGTCAACAAAGTCTTCAAAATCCTTTTATTTCCCTCCAGCCAAACTCCCCAGATCACAGCATACCCATGCAACGCAACATAACTTTAGCCTTCTCCCCTTGCCAGAAAATTTATGCTTCTCACAAAGAAAAGAAAAACAGTCCCTCGAAATTAGCTAGCTTACTTCCATCTCCCCAAACATCCTCAACTGAAGTCAAAAAAACCCACAGGACAATGTAAGAAAACATGATCCAGAGATTTATGTTCCCTGAAGGGTCAGGTAATTACATATCTGTTGTCCAGGGAACATAAGATATGGAGCACGCTCCCCCGTCTTATAAAATAGAAAGCTTAGTTTTGGGCTTCCAAAGATGAAAATGTTATAGGCACTGCATCACAGACAAACATCCCAGCCTTTTCAAACATCCCAGCCTTTTCCAAGTATTTATTGTAGGATAAATGTATCAGCGTATCAATTTCAATGTGTATCAATTTCAATGTGTATGTTCACTATCAATAACAACATATGTTCACCCTCAATAACAACATATCCCTGCTTTTGTCTGTATACCTGGCCACCCTTCATAACACACCATCAAACCATCTGTACACTTTTAAATTTCATTTCTGGCAACAATTATGTGAATCATGACACTGCATCATTACAAGAAAGTTCAGAACAGCATAATCATAATGTTATTCTAAGGAAAGAGTCCTGCCTTAAAAAACTCGACAAATTTTGGTATATCTTTAGCAGATTCCACTGAGTTCATTTTCTTCCCCTGCTTTTCAGAGAGGCTCTGCAAGATGTCCTTTGCCCCTGTGTTGAAATAGTGAACCACGGTAAAGAAAACAAGATTATGCAATGATCATAAACAAAGAACTCAAAAAAACTAAAACCTGCTACTAGTTAGCAAACGAACTGCAGAAATTATTAAATATTATTATTATTATTCTTCTTGTTATTTTGGATAGGCAATTGACAGTCAGTTCAAAACAAAGGCATCTCCTCTTCAAGTAAATTTAGTGTTGGTAGATTTACTATTAGCGTTAAGAGCCTAACAAGTTACAACCAACCTGTCCACATGGACAAAGACCCTGAGCAAACTGAAACTACAGTTGTTAATATTGGATTACTGAACTTATATTAAACGCATCTACAAAACAAACTTATTGGAGGATGAGGAAGGCAATATTACTGACAGAGAAGGTGGAAGGTGACTGAGATCAATGGTTGTCTTAGTAGGTTGTTAGTGTAAACTACATGGCTTAACATGAGTTGATGGTTTTCTGGTGGAAAGGAAGCCTACACAGGTTTCCCATTTACTGCTTTTCACTTTGGAGGAAGAGGAGAGATTGCTTGCTTTTCATTGATTCTGAAAAAGGAAGACCTATGCTTGCTCATCACAAATTTATCTTCTCGATGAAAAAGTTATGCTGAGAGCATAGACTGCTGCCCATTCACTTCTAAAATTTGTTTATTACACTACCACAAGTGTTAGGTTAGGAGTAACGGGTGCTTGGCCTATAGATTCCTACCTTTTGTGGATGGAGGTTTTTCTGGGGTTTGGTAAGGTAGTCCATTCTTTGGAAATGTGCAGTCTTGGTGATAATTTAAATTGACTGGATGAAAAAGAAAAACAGAACACTTGAGGAACATATTCCTGGCATCTTTACAAGGTTCATAATCTAAGCATTTTAAGGGCACCCAGAGAGGAAGTGGAATCTCTATGGGAGAGGAAATATTTTTGGCATCTTGACAGGGCTGATAGTATAAGTGTTTTAAGGGCACCATTTAGTCTAATTCATCTTGATTAGACACGAGGTAAAAACTAACTTTAATGTTTTTCTGTAATTTTTCCTGTTCATGTATTAAGCTTTGAACACCTCATCCGTCTTTTCTCATATCTTTTCCTTTACGTTTTGTAAAATTAATGTTCTACAAAAATAATAACACAGAACTGAAAATGAAAGGAAGGTATAGAAGGGCATCAGCATGATATTTTTTATGGGTGATCTAATTCTGATAGATAATATCGAAAAATAAGAAACAACATTGCATCAACAATTTATTGAGTAATACAAGATAGCAATTGAAAGAAAGAGGAAGGTGCTTATAATATAATCTCTGCAACTTCTTCAGATAAACATCTATTCATAAATGCAACTTAATACCTGTATCCAGGAGGCCAAGCCCTAGTTTTGACTGATAAATGGCTCTCATTGACAACACAATCTTTTCATCTATTAGTTCTTCCACAAGTCTCTTTGTCCTCCGATCAAATACCTGAATCGATAAACTGTTAATGGAAAAATAAAGTAGACCAGAATTATAGCTTGGAAACAAAGAAGATTGAACCACATCTGCTTCAATGAGATGCTCAGGGAGAAAAAAGAAAAAAATTAATAGGTTACATAGATACTATGATGCAGACCAGTTAAGCTCGCCAGTACTATGATAAATTTGTTATTATATCATGAAATAGAAAAATTAAAAGCCTTGTATAGCTACATATAATATTCTGGGCCTCTCCACCCATAGCCAATTGGTTTTGGGTTGGACTTTCAAACAGGCTAAGTTGCCAACACAGGAAGTGATCCATATAACTTAGACTTCATAAATGATATCAAGGACATCTAACATGTCTGCATAACACCTTACCACTAGAGGTCCCATTCTTGTGGTACGTTATGATCTCACTAAAACATTTCATTATAATGCAAACAAGACTCAAGTACATTACACTCATGCAAATTATAAGTTTTTATATATCTGCGTCTCTTGTAACTTGTACACCATTTTAAACTTTCAATTCATCATTATGACTTAAAACATTGTTTACAAACATACAGCATCAGGGGCAGAGCATAACTACATGAAAGAGAAAATGGGAACAGTATTGCAGCTAAAACACTTCATGCCTATTACAGAAAGGGTCCCATTTCAAATGAGAAAAACCCATAATTTTTTTTTCTGCCACTAATCTTGGCTGATTTAAAAAGAAAAAGCTAAACCAAGAAAGTATACCACAATATGGTTAGCACTCGATCCAGAATTTAGACCAACGTCATAAGATGAAACATGGGCCCATTCACTGAGTTTAAACATCCACCTACATATAAAATTTGACGTTACTATTCCAATCATCCATAGATTGAGAGTAATAACCACTGAACTGAAATGAACAGCAACAACAAGAAGCCTGATGATATAACACAATTCTTACCCATAAGAAGCCTGTTTATCAGTCAAAAATCCTCCAGTCATGACCTGTTTTCCAGTTCCTTCATCGAAACATAGGGTCAAATGTATCATGTAGTTCAGCTTATCAGAAACTTCAAGAGTCTCACCACAAACAGGACAGCAATTCATTAGTGGTTCCCTGAAAAACAAAATAGTTCTGCTCATTTTTCCAAGAATGGGACCTAAAGGAAAATACATTCTACATTCAAACGTGTTGCAATTATATCAAACTGAAAATCATGGTACAATCCAAAGAAATAAAATGAAAAATCCAAGCTCAGGTCTGGCATTAGAAAAAACAGTCGTGAAATGGTATGAACCTGAATTGTGAGAACTATAACACTTCTTTCAATGTATATACCGGTGGGTTGAACTAATTTAATATAAATTTTCAGTAAATTTTGTCACTAGCCTAATAAGAATGTGCTGGTCAATGGTCTCAAGTTGTACTACATGAGAAACATTTTGTAACAAAATCAAATAAAACATTTTGCAAATATCTATAAATACAATCTATAACACAAAATGAACATATCTATAAAAAAAAACAATACATAATAAGAATTTGCAACTGTATAGGCAAAGTTGGTTTTTTTTTTTGGGGGGGGGGGGGGTGGTCTGATTATAGACATGGAGATCAAAATAGCAATATATACAGTGGTAAGTTCAAACTTTTTGGTCTAATATCTACATGTATCATTACTTTTCTTGTTGAATGGCAAGAAGGGCAGCCAACTCATCCATGCTAACAACACCATCCCCGTTCTTGTCAGCAGCTTTAAACATCTCCTCTTTCTATTAAGGAAGGAAGATATATTTCTGAGACAATGGAACCAAAAGGAAAACACAAAACAGAAACGCGCCAACAAAAAAAAATAAAAATATATATATATATATATATATATATATCACAAAGGACTTCTGAAATTGTAGGAAGCCAACTCTATGGATTCCAATCCACAAACCCATACCAAATGTAATGTGGGTTTTGTGATTAATTGCTTATTTTGTGCGTATTGAGAATTTGAGATCAAATTTTTAACACACCAACAGCCGCTTAGACTATAGGAGTTAGGCTCAGATGAGCCAAGACCTGTGAGAAAAAAATTGAAAACGTGTATTAAGTGTGGTTATATTGGGTTGACGATGAACACATGTGAATTAAAATAGGTTCATTAAGTTCAAACCTTGTTAGCTGCCACTTGATTCCCGAAAGCATTAATTAAGTCAGAAAATTCAGAGAAGGAAAGCTTTCCATCTTCATTATAATCCTGTGTATATTACAAAGCCTCAGAATTGGGACATACCGCTATAGATAAGAATTGGGACAACATTGAAGAACATTTCTTTCCATATATAAAGGACATACCACTATAGATAAGATGCGCCTTGCAAAACTCTTTTCTGTTTCAATTGGATCCTGTCAATTTTTCCAATGAAGTGTTATTAATCCTAAATATAGACTTTGTTACCGAAGAAAATGAGGTTTATACATGGCATACCTCAACAGAGCATGAAACAGAAATTTTTCCGACAATTTTGTCTGATGTCGATGGATCTAACAGGTCCAATATCTCAGAATTGGAGTTGGAATCTGAATCCTGCAACAGCAACAATTTATCCTCAGAAGAGAGAGTGATAACAAGAATCAGTAAGAAGATGAACATAAAAATCTGAAAACATAAGAATCAGTCAGTTAGCCAACTAATTCCATATTCAAAATGCGCTTAATCATAAATATTGAATGCTGCCAGCAGAAGGGAAAAAAAACGCTGCGGAGTAAAACAAACTCAGAACTTGTAAACAAAAGAAATTTGGAAAAGGGTTCATACTCAATTTAATGTTTCTCAGAAGTTCACCATGCAATTTCAGCATCCCCTTTTTGATCATTTTTACGGTATTTTACCTCACTGCATAAACTTTTTCTCTTGGCATGCTTGGAACGTAAAAATAAAAAAATCCCAAGATACTAGGAGATAGAATATTGGCCCCACGGGCCATGATTCATATCAATGGGAACTTGTAGTTAGAACAATTAAATTCTAGACATTTCCAAGGAAAGGCATATATGTTGATAAGGAAAGCAAAATGAAAATATTATATGGCAGTGATGCAAAATCAAGGTGGCACTCAAACGCAGCAGAAACCCCAAACTACAATACATAGAAGGGGCCTGATAGGCACTCAAACATCTAACCAAACCACAGCAGAATAATATCTTGGCACCTACATTATAACAGCCACAACCATTTACCCAGCACAGCTCTATCCTTTTTTTTTTTTTTTTATGAGAGCTCTATCCTCTTATTGAGTTACCAATGGCTTCCAATGACCTTTATTTGGCACTCACTCACCACCCCCACCCCAGATTACAAGTCAACTATCTTGTTCACAATTCCAAGTACATTTTTTATTTGATGCGAAAAATTTGGCTTCCAAAATTATTATTTACACATGAATTCACTGAAACTTTGACAACTTTTATGATTCTTTCGCAAATTATGTCTCTTTTTTATTCTCAAAAAGTAAATAATAAGATAAAAGTGATTCCTCTCATTGAGCTACCGATGGCTACCCCTCCCTTCACTAGTGGTCTCTGAACAATATCCCAAATAATTGGGTGATCCTATCTTCCTTCATCACATCCTTCCCGCACAAAATCCCGTATCAGCTTCTTAGTCCTCCTTGCAACCCTATTAGGCAATCTGAAAGATTGGAAGGACGCTACTCAGCAATATGCCCCCAAGGGAAGGCCAAAGTAATTCGAAGGGCAATTCTCTCCCTCACTTGCCACTCCTTGTTCAACAGACTCCCAAAGCCTATAATCCATCAGAAGTAGAAGAGAAAAGAACATTAATTAGCTTTCCAATTAGAACAATGTCAGATAAAGATATGTTCCTTAAATCAGGATATACAGAAACCCGAAGTGCTGCCCAAAACTTGACCATCTCCCACACCTCCTCCACTTCCATCCCCTAACATCTTCAAAGATCCACCGATTCCAAAATAGTCAGATAATAGCCATCACCACCATACACCCCATATTTATTTAGCCTTTTTTCCACCGCCCAAAAGCCTATAACCCACATTGACAACAACTAGTACACTCTTGGACATATTAATCTTCCGCTCTTAGACTAACACAAAAGATTGACAATCTGAACCAAATTGACGATTTCCCTGCCTCACTAATCAAGAAAAAAATAGTATCATCCTCACTTGTAGTTTTCATCATTATTCATACTATTTCCCATTAACCAGACACTGAAATTTGAAAAGAAAGTATGTTTAATTTTCCAATGCAAATTAAAGCAGTTCCTAAGCCTTTGGGCAAGCAATTAGTATATGGTGTATAGATTTAAATGAACTGTTGCAAAGGTGACAAGATGCATTCTCCCAGGAATGAATATGGAGTCTGTATACATTTGTACCAAGCTTCTTCTGAGTTACAAAAATACACAAGTTTCCAAAATCAACTCCATTGATTGTAATACCACAAAGCGTAATTGTTGTAACACACAAACATTAATAAATAAATAAAAAGGAAAGAAAAACAGTGCATCATTACTGGAGCTTGTGGAAAAGTGCAATTAGAGAGAGTACCATGTAGTGGCACAATTTAAGAAGTTAAACATGTCAACAAGAGAGAGAGAGAGAGAGAGAGAGAGAGAGAGAGAGAGAGAGAATTCAACAAAGAAGGTTGCTCACCCTGGTTAGAAATTCAAGCAGATCAATTTCACAATATCCTATCAGATTGTTTCTGGACATTTTATTCGTCTGCATTGTATGATAAATTGAATAAGTGAAAATATAAAAATTATACCTGAAGAACACTTATACGTTTTCAATTTGAATATACAACAGAACCGGGAAAGAAAACTTTGACATAGAGAAATCTCTTAAATAAAGAGCATACAAGACTGTCAGATACAATAAAATTAGTGTATACAAAAGGAAAAGGCCTTAAATTTGAGATACATACAAAATATATATATATATATATATATTTTGAATAAAGGGGAATGACTACATTTGAAGCAAAACATGAATTTATACTTATAAAAGGAAATAGAAGATAAAAAGGCCATTACATTCTGCAGGAAATAATTCATGGAACACCAGATATAAACACGATTACCATATGGTCATCACTAAATTCATGTATCTTTGTATGCATTCAGTTATTCATGTATATGTATAAACTTACGATTCATTGCCAGCATTAATTTTGAATGCTTCATAAAAAAAAAATCTACAGTTGTAGCTTTTGATTATATATATAAACATTCTGTAAGTGACTGCCACTAATACTATAATTCAAATATATATATATATATGGAAGAAAAAAAATCTAAGAGAAGTGAAAATGAAGTATGTATCTATTTAACTCTGAGATACAGAATATAATGGTAGACATGCAACGGGTACTGAAGTGTATGCTGCGTATCCAGTTTACAGTTTCAGAAATCTGGAAAGTTTTCCTAAATTATGGGACTATTTGGTACATTGCCCATGTGTATTTGGGAAGTTCCTAGAACATGATTAGCATATTTCTCCAACGTGTCAATGTGTGAGACTGCACTTTGCATACTAGCAGCTTTCTACATAAGAAACTTTGAATTTCCATTTCCTATATCTCATACAATACAAAAAATCCATACGAATCTATAAGAAAAAAAGCATTCCAAATTCTATAAATCTATGCCATGCCAGCCACCACAGCCATCCCTAAATAAGGAGACCTAAATATCCGTCCTTGTCACATGGAAGAACATTCCTCTTTCAGGACACTACTAAATGGGAAGAATGTAAGTAAACTGAAAGCAAAGCATACCTCATAAATGGATATCCTTGCAACATGAGGCCCATTTTTTTCCAAAAGAAGCTTCTTCTCCTGAAAGTCGAAGGGAAAAGTTTCAAAGGGTTATGTTCAGCTCAGTTGCTTGCTCGTACTAAGAAGCAAATGAGAGAGAGAGAGAGAGAGAGAGAGAGAGAGAGTTGACTTTTTCCACAATTTCAAAGACGGTAATGAAGGTTCCAGTACTTTATCACATTACCAAAGTGATCCAAAAAGCATACCTAATACTAACAAGTGTGTCAGCCCTAGCATAAAAGAAAAGCACTCAGCAAATTAATCTCAACTTCCCCTCAGCATCTCTGATGTGTGTATGACAGATTATGTATATTTTGTAAATCACAGAGATACGGAGATCTAAAAACCAAAAGGAGAAAATACAGGAAGATATACTGAGGTCTTTCACAGGTGGCACTAAGTGAGATATATTAAGGTTTTGAAAAAAGGCCAAGCACTCATATGTTGCCATAATAAGATACAATATAGGGTTTCGGGTACTTACAGAGTTCCAAACAGGCTTGTCAGTTCTGCAACAACAGTAAAAACAAATTAATACAAATAAGCTGGTGTGTTCTGTAAAAAAAAAAAAAAACAAATAACAAAAATGCAATATTATCTCATAGGGCAGACTTTGTGTAGCCTAAAGAGAAATGAATGTCTGACAAGCCAACTACGGTGGAATTTTTTATGCTATGTATCAAGCAGTAAAATGTCTGATCTACTGCGACAATGTGTTACAAAAATTTAAAACTCCTTATAGTCCAAAATAAATAGACATGCACATTTCTTTTCTAACAACATTGCTAATTAAATTTTTATGCAGTTATGCAATAATAGGAAATCCATTTCCTAAATCGAAAAATCATCTTAAAAGGATGAACATTGAAAATTTGAAAATAACAATTTCTACAGTTGTGTGACCCTTCAACCAATTCACTTGGCCTTTTAAGCCTTTTCTTTTGCGGCACTTTAATTTTTTTGAGAGAATAAACAATTACATACAAAGTTACTAAGGGGGCATTTGGTACCCGTTTCCTAAAAACAAACAAGTTTCTTTTTTGTGCTGGCCTGAAGATGAAAAACAAATTTGGTGTAGTGTTTTTTAAAATAAAATAAAAATAAAAATATTTATTAAAAAAACAATTTCAAGATACGGTATACAAAAAGCAGATGCATTTTATATTGGTAGCCAGTTAAAGACAAAATCTCGTATTTTAGAAGAATAGAAACAAAAATAATAATTAAAAACATAGGATTCTGAATCGGAGAGGTCATTCCTCCTCTCCATAAAGAATTTCATTGCAAATAGCATTTTCATATCTATGGGCATACAAGATTTCGGTGGGATTTTACTGCAAAGCTGCAAACAATGTGACTGCATCAGACAAGGAATGTTGTGAACTAGAGGACAACTTCCTTAACCCTGGGAGTTCACATGACTATTGATGATGAGGATGTTGATTTCAATTTTCAGTGATCCTTAAGATTAGAGTCTAAAGGAAAAGGACAATGGATGATCACTGCTTAAAGAAATGGGACAAAACGAAAACTTAACTGTAAGTTTGTAATGAGAAACGACTCAAAACGTAAAAAAGAGGAAAAGGGTTGCAGAAACAAATAATTTCAGGCACTTGTAGTTCTTTCTATTTTGGTGTTTCTATCTATCTATGTGCTCATTATACTATTCAGTTATTTTAAGAAAACAAATAAATTAATGAATGAATGAATGCACAGGGTAGTTGGCATTCAAAGATAAAGATTCGAAAAGGAGTAAAAGAAGCTTCTCAACAAGGAGAAAAAAGAACAAAGAGACAAAGAGGCATTACTGATCGGAGATATTCGTACGGAAGGTCTGTTCTCCAAAAGATACACAGGCAAGCCACTTGTCCTTAAACTTCATTTCAGCCTACCACAAAACACAGAAAAACACCAAAAAAAAAATTCCCTATTAATTTCACTCACTCCAAACACTGCAATGCTAATTCAATAAAACAAAAAACAAAGAACAAGAAACTTACTCGAACGAGAGTGAGCAAAGCGATTCCGGCGAAATTTTCAGCATTAAGGCGTTTGCCATGAGACGGGGAATTTGAGCGACTGCGACGTCGTCGATGAAGGTGAAGTCGCTGCTTCAGCCGAGCGCGACGCGATCCTTTCGACTGTGACTCTGCAGCGCCATTCTCTTCTTTCGAGCTTCCATGCCCCATTGCCTCCTCTGTCTCTCTACCTACGGGGACTGTGATTCTCTCTCTAAACTGTTCTGCTTTTTGATTGGTAATGTTTCCCTGCAAAATTGGGGACTTGGGAGTATATTCTTCTTTTGTATCTTCTTTTATAGAAATAATAACCAATACAGAAAGAAGGCAATTATTTCTGGAATTTGATGAATAAAGAAAAGTCAACTTTTACGACAACTCCAAAAAGAAAAATATAATGACCTTTTGGATGATGGACTTGTCAGATCGCACTATTAGTGTACCATACAAAAAGCTTATTTTATGCGGTGACCCATGGTGGAAAGCTTTTCTTGTAACAACTACATTGACGGGTTTGGTTGGCTTTATGCCAAAATTAGACCGAATCAAATAGAGTAATTGATGTGGTTAGGTTTTGATTTGGGTTTAGGGTCGTGCTGTGTCCTAAACCCTTTCGATTCAGTCCAATTTCAATATTACTTGTATAAATAAAATAATTGAGGAAATAACTTAAATTTAATGGGTTAAATTTTAGCCCTAAACGCTAAAATAATCTGATAAAATTATATATTTCAAGAGTATAGTATAACCGTGCAGCTATACTCTTTAAATATATTAATATTTTAAAAGTATCACCAAGCAGCTATAGTCAAATATTTTAAAAATATAACCATCCGGTCATACTGTTCAAATATATATATATATATTTCTTACTTCGTGTATTTGAGTGCGATTGAGTAGTAGTTGTGAATTGAGTCTCTTTCCCTCTCCCATATATATTTCTCTTACTCTAACCGTAGAACAAACTAGGGAGGAGAGTTATGTTTATTTAGGGGGTTAAGAAGAGTAAACAAGGGCAAGACTTTTTAGGACATGGAAAATTAGATTCAAAAGGCACTCAAGCAATTTTATGCTTTGAAATTTAACATTCTTAGATCCACAAAATGTTAGTGAATCTCTATTTTTTGTTGTTGTATTTATGAGTTTAACCCCTATTATTTCTTATAAATAAAATCAATTTTTTATTCTTACCGAATGGACTAATAGCTAAAAGTCATTAGAATGGGAGGTATCAGAAAAAATTTAAATTATCATTCCCCAATATCGCTTGTATAAATAAAATAATTAAAAAAATAACTCTTAACTCAAGCTAAAATAATCTGGCAAAATTGTATATTTAAAGAGTATAGTCACATAACTATAGTCTTTAAATATGTTAATATTTTAATAGTATAATCACACAACTATACTCTTTAAATAAAGAGTATATATTTGAATATTATACTTTTAAAATATATGTTACAACTTACTCCCTCATTTATTTGGGTACTGCCAGGGGTTTTAAGTTGTAATGTTTTTTCAGCATAAAATAATAAATAGACCACCAATAAAACTACCGAGAATGAATGAATGAAATAGTGGAGTCTTAATAAGGATCGAACACCCGATTCCTATAACAAACGATTATATGAAAAGAGGTCTCCATCGATCAAAACCAACAAAGAGGATATTTTCATTTTTATTGATCATAACTTATGTGTCCCCATGTTCTGAAAACTGCGTCATACATCCATCCCTATTTCAGGAAACAAAATAAACTGTTCTGAAACATTTAATCCATTCAAAAACGTAAAGACATGCTATGTCAGTTTAGGACAAACGTAATCTCCACATCACTTCAGTTTTGGGAAAAGCTTTGGTGCAACCTGCATTGCAGAATTGTGGTTTTAATTTAGGATTTTAGCATAGCATACAAGATTTTATAAATAAATGGGTCTCAAGACAATCGAAAAGTACTACTTACGCATTTGTCAACACAAGACCAGTAGTCGAAATATTGCCCAGTACAATGCTTGTGCCCGCTTTCATCACCTTGGATTCTCTTAACACATGCCTGTAACAAAGTATGAAGCCATTACACACCATTTGCAAACTAATTCAAATGCTGCGTAACACAAACTTTGATTCAGTGTAGGTCACTATTTTGGGAAAGATTTTACAATTTAAGCCAAGGAATGCTACTTGTTCAACTCAGGCAAGTCAGAGAGTACACGTAAGTATTAGAGTCGAGAGTTTAGTTAATATTATATCTTCATGATCTCTTATTCATCAATTCCCTATTATTTAGGGTGAAATACATCTGACTTTCATTTCCGTTTCCTTATTTTCTCAATTTCAAAAGTCAGGCCCATCTTCTGGGAGACCCATGCACTTAAAGAATAGTTCACCATTACTGTTTCTTTTTTCATTTTTCATTTTATACAGAACAGTTTTATCTTTAAACTGCCGATGTTATGAAGTTCAAATTTTCAAAATGTTGCAAATTACCTGATACTCGAGTAGTGGTTTGACACACTTTGGCTTGCAAGACTCTTCAAGGTACTTCTTTTGATCAACAGGTTCCTCGTCCGCCCTAAACATATATTAACAACCTATGAAAAAAGAAAAACAAACGTGCATACACTCACATACAAAAGACAAACAGCCCAACATCGACGATATCATAGGTTTTACACACAGGCGTTGGAGAATACATTATTGTAATATCGCTAGAGCAAGAAACTGAACTACCAGTGCCAACTATTAATAGAAGGATCCAGTACTGTGAACATTCAGAACTGACCATTTTGTTATGGAGAGAACAGAGTTTCCAGTTAATTCTACCTGATCATGAATTGTTGTGATTTACCTAGTTACTAAGTGAGAAATTAATCTTAGAATACGTATTACCCATTACTGTATTACCCACATTCTAACCTTTTGAATATGTATTCCATGATTGTTGTGAAACATTGATTCCTCAATATCAAATTCCATTTTGTTTCAATTGTACAAATAAAAAAGTAGGCTGTTTCTATTCTTATCATCCCTTAAAAGTTCTCCTATGTGTTATTCTCTTTAATAATGTCCAATGGTAAAAACAGTTCCTGTTTCTTATTTTCAACATCACAATTTATGTTCCAAAAACATGATCCTTATGAACATCTTTCCCATTATTGATCTATCATCATCGAAATCTGTTGGGCATAGACAAAATCAAGCATTTTCTGCACCTGAACACTGTACAAATCTATCATCATTTAAGTGTTGTGGTCCAATTTTGCAATCAGGGTATTGATGTATATAAGGTTTAGGGACACTGATATTCAGATGTAAGATTAAATGTGATTTTCCAAAGTTCACCAAGTTTACATTGAAATTTTTAGATATTTAGTTGAGCAAAATTCAGATATTCTCTGGTTTACTTAGTAAGTGTGATTTTGCCTTTCAAAATTCAGATGTACGATATTAAAGCTTTTTAAATAAGTGTGACTTTTATTTCCTTGTTGATAAGTAACATTAAACACCCTTTCATTAATAAAAAAGAACAATACAACACAGGGACAAGTTGTGAGTTCTAATATTTTCATTTCGAAAATGGTTGTGGTGGATTCACCAATCTATCTGCAAGAGGATCACATGAAACTACTCAACTATGACGTGAAGCAAAAGAAGCTAAGTTCAATATTACTTACCACATACAACTGATTATTATATACACATATATGGTACAAGTGCTAGTCAACAGATACTGAACATGATCCTTTAATTGGTTAAAGTCAGTGAGCTAACAACTTCATGTGATTATGGAAAAATATCATCATATATTACATTAAGATCTAATTAATGAAATTTCCAACCCACAAAGTTTAATCTGAGAAGCAACTATAACAATGAAATTATGACACACAAAAACAAAAAAAAAGGGGGGAAAAAAAAAAAAGGAAGACATTCTTGCTTTATTTCCAGGACCACACGAGAAAGTAAGCACGCCAACCCAATTTTTAGTTAAGAATGTAACTAAAAAGATGAAACCATTTAAAGAGCCCTCTGCTATTATAAGGGGGGAAATATATATAGGTAGAAAAACATGAAATGTCAAGTAGTATCATGTTGCTAATCCTTAATGTCAAGTAGTACCTTTTGTTTCACTAATCAGCACCCACCAACAAAACAAAATATTACTTGAAAAATATTTTTTCTGACCAAGAGTTCAATACAAGACCTACTTCAAAGCTAACTTGATTCATAACTTTTTTGACTAACAAACCAAAAGCTCAGTGGGATATATAGAGTGGTAATCTATATGTCCATCCTACAAACTTACCTTATAGTACAAAAGATTCACCTCTCTATTGTATCAAGATGATAAATCTTGGTCTGTTTCTAAAAGAATGCTTATCATACTACCTTTTGCCTATCTAATTTTTTTTTTTTTTTTTTTTAACAAAGGGATATTTTAAACTACAGTAGTGTACGGGGAGGGGGATCGATGCCTTAGCCAACCGACCTGACCCACATCTGCAGCCTATCTAACATTTCTTTTTAACTCCATTGAGTTTTTTTTTTTCTTCTTTTATTATATTGTATACTAGTCCAATCACCTAGCACTATGAATAAGCAAATATGGCTTGTGGTTGTGGAGGCGCTATCTCCTAATAAGGTGAAATCAATCATTTGGTGCATTTAGTAAAAGAAGAACAAAGTGAACATTTTAAGAATAGTTGCACATCTTGGAATACTATTACAAAAGGTTGACCTCTCACCACATAGGTTAGAAGATTGGCAAATGCATTCTTCAGGCAAAGATGAAAATGATCATGGGAAAAAGAAAAAAAAAAGAGATGCGTTCACGAAATGTAAAGAAAACATAAGTTACTCTAGTACACATAAATGTTAACATCATCGACAGACGAATTTCAAGCCATAAATAACCACAATTTAAATAAAATATACACTTACATAGCAAATAAACAAAGAGGAAGTTGAGAAGTCACAAAACTGGGCACAGAGGAACCTTCAAGTCACCTGACTGCATCACGTAACCAAAAAGACAAGTTTCTCAAACTACCCAGATCGAAAAAATGCATAATATGATTATTTAAATTACTAAACAGAATACCAGAAAATCTATCACCAGGCAGGTAAAACTGAATGCAAAAAGAAAAATGGTAACAGGGACGACTCATAATTACAAGCATTAGATCTGCCAAGAAACAAATTAGCTCAACCCAGTTAACCATCTACCTTTTTTCATTCACACGCAAATTTAAAGAGAAAGATGTTGAATAATCTGTAACAAAAACCATAATAATCAACAACCCATAATTTTTTGTTGGCCCAAAATAATTTCAGATAGGCTCATTCCGCATGAACAAATACAGGTCCTGCTCTTTTCTAAAAATAAATAAATCAAAATAGCGGAAAATGAAGAAGGATTAAAAAGTAAAACAGATCTGATAAATAATAAAAATTCGAAAACATGGTAAATATGTTGGTTCGAAAAATTTATTTAGATGCGTAGAGAAGAACACGGGGTTTACCTCTCAGTCTAGAAGAAGTGTGCGGAAGTTCGAATGAAGAGCCAGAGCTAAACTCTTTTGTCCATTGCTTCAGCGTAACGCTGCGTTTTTATGTGTCTGAGGAGGTTTTATTGCCTGGGCCTGGCCACCATAAACCAAGTCAGTCTTCAAGGCTTTGGCAAGGATGGGCTGACCTTTAGCCGGCCCAGGCTGCTATCAATGGCAAGTCCAATAACACAACCTAGATATGAGAGTTATTCTATAGAGGGCCTTATATATAGCTCTTAGGTGAGATTCTATTTCTTAACCGTTAGATCAAATTGGTTAACCGTTGAATTAAAGTGAGGCCCTATTTCTTAACCATTAGATCAAGCTAACTAATTTAATTCAACAGCTAACCAATTTGATCAAACGGTTAAGAGATAAGGTCTCACCTAAGAGTCATATATAAGGCCATCACTATAGAATTCTTGCTAGATATGAATAGGTTGAGTTTGAACATGATTACTACTTAGGAATCAGAGTATTCAGGAATCGGATTAACCAGAAATCAGAGTCAAGTATTCCAATTAAGTTATTTACTAACTATCAGGAATTAGAATGAAACAAAACAGATTGTCATTAAAACCGTTTACTATTGTTAAGAATCGGAATCAAAATCAATTTGATTACCAAAATTCCCTTGCAAAACAAATTCAACTTGTTCAATTACTTACACAATTTTTCAAATGATAATTTTTTTTTTTTTGTTTTAAACCAAAAAAAAAAAACATAGAACAAATGACAAAAGTTCTCTAATCCTTTTTTATTGTTGTTGAAGTTTTCTAATCTAATAATAAACTTTTTTTTTTTACAAAAATAATCCAATTTAATATATGTAAAAGGAACCATGTTTTATAAGTTTAATTATTACTTCCTAGTATATCTAAATATATAGAATTAAGTGAAATATATTTATGTTCAAAGAAAATGGCGTCAACTTTTATTTTATTTTTTTGGTTTTTTGGTGTTTTCACAAAATATATGAGGGCAATTTGGGTAGAAAATTGTCCATTCCAATTCATCTTGCCTAATATCACCTCCCCCATCCAGAATGCCATTACCCCTATATCAGGAATCAATGTCATGATTACATGTGAGTCTCGCATCGCATCACTTTTCATTCCCAACATGCAAGTAAATAAAGAAGTGGTCAGGAATGGTCTCATTCCTTTCATTCCCTTTCAAGGTAAGTAAACATACCAGTAGATTTGATTAAGGTAACTAGTTCAAGTGTACAACATATGGACAGCTCTTATAGATAGCTCAACTTGACATGAGTATATATCTGCTTTTCCAGTTTCCATTTTAATGAGTCCAACTTGTCATCCAGAAAATGAGGAATAAATTCCTATTCCTACTGCCTCTCCAATTCCATAATCCACTTGGAATTAGTTCTTATATCTTCATTCCATTTTCACTTTGCATCTCTCTGAAATCTGAATAATCATTCATTCATTTATTTATTTCATTCAAATCAATTATAATCATATAATATCAGCAGATAGACGGATAGACAGATAGAGAGACAGCCGATCTGAGCAATGGATCATGCTGCTGATGCTCAAAGAACTGATTTGATGACCATAGCTCGTTATGCTCTTAACGAGCAGTCCAAGCATCCGGAGGCATGCGGCGATTTCACCATCTTGCTCAACCACATTGTTCTCGGTTGCAAATTTGTCTGCTCCGCTGTTAGCAAGGTTTTAATTAACATATTGTTGTAAGTGTTATTTGTTCACTATTCATTTAAAAACATTTACATATATTTTTGTTTGTTTTTCCATTTGCAGGCAGGTCTTGCAAAAGTAATTGGACTTGCTGGAGAGACCAATGTTCAGGTGAGTAATTTGTTCCTTTTTTTTTTTGCTGTCAAAATCTGCAAGTAAATGATTTTACCATTGAGTTATGGACCCGTTGACAGTTATTTGTTCCTTTAAAATGAATCAGGCAATTGATCATTACTAATTCATTAGCTATGATCTGTTGTTGCCCCTTTAAATTTTTTATATATTTATACAAGCGATATTGGGGGAGGAGGAATCAAACCTAGGAACTTGAGTACATGGATAAATATTCTTAACCGCTTGAGCTTCAAGCATACGATGTTATCTTTTTATTGTGCGCTTCATAGCTGATGTATTCAAATGCTCTTAGGTTTCGTTTGGATGGGGGATTTGAAATAAAAGAATATGTATTTTACCACAAAGCTAAATTTGCTACAAAAACAATAACTGCATTAGATTGAATATATTTGAAATTACTAGAT
This sequence comes from Prunus dulcis, assembly GCF_902201215.1. Taxonomy (NCBI): domain Eukaryota; kingdom Viridiplantae; phylum Streptophyta; class Magnoliopsida; order Rosales; family Rosaceae; genus Prunus; species Prunus dulcis. Next base: position 41,975,552 of record NC_047650.1, read on the forward strand.
GTACTGATGTAGTACATTTGCAATGAATTTGAAATGAGTGTACCGAAATAATCATTTAAAATCCATTTAAAATCTTAGCATATAATATATACTTGAATTCTGATAGACTAAACAAATAAGTTTACCTTATAATGTCATTGAAATCCCTAGTCCCTCCATCCATATGTGGCCTTAGTCTTTTATTATTATTATTACAAATGCTTTGGCAATTAACTAGAATTTAATTCCTACAAAACAGAGTTCTTTACGAAGTTTTTCCAATGTCCTTCCTGGTTGAGCAAGCTGGAGGTCAAGCTTTTACTGGCAAGCAACGGGTATTGACCATAGTTTTTGTTTGTTTTTGTTTTTGTTTTACACCTTAGATTACCAGATTATTTAATGTATATGTTCCTACCAATTGGTTAAATATTACAGGCTTTGGACTTGGTTCCAAAGAAGATACATGAGAGGTACCCAGTTTTCCTTGGAAGCTATGCTGATATTGAGGAAATTAAACAACTTTATGGGGCTACTTAAGGAAATAACGCATATTGTATTCATAATTAAAAAAAACGCATAGAATTTTTATATATGTTTTTGTAATATATATATATATATAATTCTAATTTTTAGGTTATATAAATTTTAGACTACATGTTTTGGTGGGATTTCAATTTTGATCAACTTTTTTGCAATTTGACCATTTGGTCTTTGTGGTTCTATTTGTTCCGTGTGTTGATCATTTGATTCATTTCATGAAAGAGTGCTGCTATTTACACTCTTTTGTTTTATTTCTCCATTTATCTATCTTCTTACTTATTATGTAAATTTGAAAAAACACAATCTTATCTTTCAACCCACCATTATTCCTATAATACCCTTTAATTATTAATTCAAGCAAATTCCCTTTAACCACCACCCAACTCCAACCCCATCCTACCCTCTCATGATTGCCACCCGCCTAAACCTTGACCTCACCCTCTCGTCGCTGCCGCACATCCCAAACCCACCCCGAAGTTCACAATTTCAACACCCAATGCTGGGTTTGGTGCACCCATCAACACCACCACAGCAGTCACTAAAGCCAAGCATTTCAACCCCCCACCTTCCATTTTGAAAACCCAAATGCTTTTGATATGTGTCATGATACAAATATGTGATTGTGAAGCATGAATTTAGAAGAGAAAATTGTTTTAATCCTCACCTTTTTTTCCCTTCTCTTTTCCTTAAACAAAAATGGGCTCCAACATGCTATGTATTGGTACTTTAAAGCCTAACATAAATACTTATAAAGCTATGAAATTCGCTTGAAGTCAATTTTGGTACAAACAAGTTGTTCCTGTGAAACAAAAATATATATATATATTAAGAAAGAAAAAAGAAATCCCTCAGTCTCTTTTCATGACTATTTGGAATTGTTCCCAATTTTTCATTTGGTGCAGCTTCTAAAAGCTTTGCCCTGGACGACCCTGGCTTAGTGATGAACCTCCTCTCTCCTCGTTCTTTGGTTTTTCTTGTTTTGACGCACGTGAACCTCCAGATGACCCTTCACGATGGTTTTCTCTCATTTCTTCAATCTGCGGATGCCATATATACTGTCAGAAAAATAATTTTGACTAAATAATACTTTCTCTTTTTTTTGGACAAACTAATTAATACTAATTAGCCCCCACAAAAAAAAAAAAAAAAAAAAACTGTGGTTTCAGTTTTTTAAATTTTTTATACAAGCGATATATTGAGAGAGAGGAGATCGAACCTAAGACCACTGGGTTAGACCCCGTTGGTTTAACTTATTAATTTTTAGTAAAAGATTTTCCATAGAATTTAAAAAATATCAATAACAATGATAGTGATGAATAATAATGCCATTCATATTCAAGTCTTTCTTTAAAAGCAAAACATAATGTGGCGACTGAGATTTCCAATTAGGAATTTATGGTTATGTTCATTGCATCATAATGAAAAGTTTAAAAAATAAAATAAAAAATCTTTGATATGGGGAGATAAGTGCTAATTAGATTCAGAAATCCTCCACCTCAATGGGTTTACAATTGTTAATTTGTATTTTTATGGGGAGAGATAATTTTAATTCTAAGTGTTACTGTGTAAAAAAAAATACAAAATAATTACAAATCTTAAAAAATAAAGTGGTAAGGCAGAAATAAATAGAAAATATTTTTCTTTAACTGAACCTTGGATATAAACCGAATAAAATAATAAACAAGTAGCAATTTCACAGCAAAGTTAAGTAAACTGTAAAAGAAATAATATTACGTACCGATTTGATCAAGGCCTGGATAGCCCGATCAGGTCCTACAACCACAGCGTCGTCCTCCACTTTTGTCGTCGGAGGAACTCCGACATGTCGTTGCTTCGGTGCAGAAGGACCACCTCTGATTGCATCTTTTGCATCACTGCAACCACAATCCCCCAAACTGTTCCCCATTTTTGTTTTCAAATTTAATCTATTTTCAATTGGAAGAGCAAATTAATTTGAAGTTAATAACACCAACAAGAAGAGGGAAAAAAAAAGAAGAAGAAGGAATAATGAGCATATATATAGAGAGATTTACAAATCTGTCACTCTCTTCTTCCTAAGACCAAAAAAATTGGGATTAATTTATAAAGTCCCAAAACATTAGTAGAAGTTTAATTGCTCCGGGTGTGTCTTTCTTTTTTTTTTTTTTTTTTCCTTCCTTGAATAATGTTTTTGGTAAGATGCTCTGGATTAAGCAATACAAAAAACTAGGTTTCCTTTTTATTTCTTTTTTCTTTCCCTTTTTTATTTTTTAATTTTTTGGTTATGAAAAAATTATTGGGCTATATAGCCGTTGTTCTTTTGCTTTCCTCTCTAATTGAACGATTACCTAGTTGTTCAGGTAATACATAAACTAATATTTAGTTCATGACTTTTATTATTATTATTATTTTGGTTCAACCAAAACCTAGTGACTCTATGGACAGGAAATTAGGGTATCAAGGCCATCAGACCATTGTGAATGATGAACAATTATATTTTGGAAACATAATAACAGGCAAATTTGTGAATATAGAAAGAGATGAAGTAGCAGAAGGGGAGGAGTCGTCATTATAACCGCAGTCTGAGCTGAAAGTCTTCTCAACACGCTGCACAACACAATGTGAGATTCTGGGCATCAAAGTTTTAGCCACTAACCTTAAGATTTTGCACACGCATATTTATATCGGAAAAAAGAAAGAATTAGATAAAACTCAAGAAACGCAATGACTTGTTCAAACTCAACAGCAAAAGATTGAGCATAAGAGTCAAGTTAAGCAATGTAGAGAAGAGAAGCTAAAAATTGACAAAATGTACCCACATAATAATAACGCAGTTATATCCAATTATAACATCCCAAATTTTAAAAAAAAACAATGAAAAAAATAATGCGCTCTGAAATTATATGGGTACCTAATTTTACAACAATGTCCCAAATCCCACGTGCAACATGATATGAATATACACAACAACATCTCAAAGCCCTAGTCAATAATAGAAAACATAGGTCGATCGAGGGGGAAAAAAACAGCATATTGATGTCCAAAATTGGATTCAATTTAGATAGAAGAAGTGTGGAGTTTTCAGCATGACTAAGGGTTTGTGGACCTTCGGAAAGAGGGATATTTGGTCACAAGGTCATCCTGCAAAAGAAGAATGGAAGAAGCAATCGTCAAGCTTCGAGTACTAGTATGGTATATGCCAAAGGCTCTCTGATACTTAAGTCAGTAAGTGTAGGTTACACAATAATTTTGAGAGAGTAACAGTGAGGGTAAAAAGTAGTTACTTTTCTTCGATACTTTGTCTTCGATACCTGAGGTCATGATGACGTTATCAATGTTTGGGGATTTTCCAAAAGTATCTTACCTTCGGCAGGCTGTGGGTCTGCTTATGGGCCAATCCCTTATAACCGAATGTGCTCGGTTGATTATATTACAAACACAGCCTAATAAAGGAAATACATTGTTTGAACCACGTTTGTTAGCAAAAAATCATTTATGGCTTGAAAGTTAGTCTTCAAACCGCGTGTTGAGACCAATAGTTTGGATGTGATTGTCTTTTATAATTTACAATAATAAATTAATAATCATCCAAAACAATGACAATTTCCAGCCAAATTCAAAGAAAACCAATGATTATCGTCCAAATAACACCAAATATGGGATGTAATCGATGAGAATGGATATAAGATCCTATGTTTCTCTCCCATTCTATTCATAATGTATGTATGCTCTTTTCTTAACTCTCATTCACCGAAATTCCAAATAGTCCTTGATTCTTCTTCCTCACCGCATTCTCAACCAAATCTAGAGGAACCTTAAATATCCAAAACACAAAGTGATGAGAGATGGGATCATCATCTTATAATTTGTAAACACAAACATTAACTTGCTTTGAATGAAGGAAAAGATTTAAACTTAGATAAAGAGGTGGTGGCGCTACTACGAGAGAGGGTAGGCGATGTGGTCTTATGTGGCTATTTGTGGAGATACACCTCGTGTACGCTTGTTTTGTTTAACCATGTGGTTACTGTGCTTTCATATTTGTATGGCCTTCATGACTGATGGTTATTGTGCTTGATTTATGAATACAATTATATTCTAAAAAGAAATTTCTTTATTTCAAATTATTCCACTTGATTCAAATGACAAGTTTACATAGCTAGGTATTCACATGGTTTAATTCTAAAACATGAATTTACCCCAAACACATATTGATCATTAATGTGTAAACGTGTGAACAAGCATGACCTACGGAAACTTGACTGTACATGTCCATGAATTAAGAAAATTAATGAACCTTCAATTGAATTTGGTTTATTCATCAAACAAGTTCCACGTAAATTTGGTATTTACAATCAATTCTTTCTTCCTTTTTTTTTTCTTTTCCTTTTCTGTTGTGACTAATATGCAAACTAACGAAAGCAAATCTCAATTAGTCATACTGGAATTTAGGAAAATCGAGGGTCTAAATCGAAAACGCATTAAACATCTGAGGATATTTGCGAAATATACTAAAAAGATTCACCAAGAAAAACCATATTTAAACCAGCAAATACAACCAAATCAAAGAAAGGAGACTCATTCTTCCCCAACCAATCTAATAGCTTTCTCTTCAAAACATTTGGAAACACACAAAATTTTTATAAAGTCTTGTAGTAGAAATTACAGGCCCACAGTGACTCCCTTAGCAGGTCTTCATATTTGCTCCTTCTTTTCTTCTTTTGTCTCCTTCTCTTCTGGTTTTGTCTCCTTTTCTTCTGGTTTTGTCACTTTCTCTTCTGGTTTTATCACTTTCTCTTCTGGTTTTGTCTCATTTTCTTCTGGTTTTGTTACTTTCTCTCCTGGTTTTGTATCCTTTTCTTCTGGTTTTGTCACTTTCTCTTCTGGTTTAATCTCATTCACTTCTGGTTTGGTCTCCTCCACTTCTGGTTTGATCTCTTTCACTTCTGGTTTCTTCTCCTCAATATCAGATTTCTTGTCTTCTTGGGTAACTGCAACTGGTGCTGCTTCAGATGCCTTCTCCAGCTCAACCACTACTTCCTCTTTCTTTTCAGTCGTCTTTGCCTTTTCTTCGGCTTCTTCTAGCTTTGCCACAATTTGAGCTGTCTTTTCTTCTTCCTGTATTTATAGTGTGAGGGATACATCAATATTTATAAGCATATGCATAAACAGGTGTGTGAACATGTAATTTGCAGATAAAAAATCTAGGCCAAAACATAAGAAATCATCCAAAATGCATGTACAAGTTAATGCATGCACACTAGTCTATATAATCAATTAAGGGGAGAAGAGAGATAATATATATCTATACCTCCTTGAGCAAGGCCCCAAGAGAGGGTTGCTTGTTATGACCAGCATCGTTGTTTTGCTGAGCATCTCCATCATCAGCCTTGTTCTCCTCCTGCAGCAGCTCGCGGTTCACCTCGTTGCCCTGGACCAACTCCTCCGTCTTGGGCTCGGGTGCTGGGACTCCAGCAACATCATCACCCTTGGTCTTGGGTTCACTAGCGCAATTACCCATGTTAATTTCTTTGATCTGAATAAGGGTCTTCTTTCCCTCTCTACGTTTTAGTGAGAGAAAGGTTGAAGAAGACCGGAAATATTTTTAGATTAGTTGTGAGAGAGAGAACATTATGTATCATGTTTTATAGGTAGGATGTGGTTTAGTGTATCTAAAGCCAGCCATTCTTCCAGTGGTGCAGAACATTTTTAGGAAGGCCAACGGTGGTTATCATTTCAATTCTATCATATTTAGCCTGCAACATCAAACTTGGCCCTTATAACAGCTGGATGATTACCAATGACATGCTGTTAATGTATTCATCAATCATTTACTTTGAGTTTCTTCAAGAAGAAAGAAATAAAATATAATTTTCTTTAAGCATTTAGGATTTTCTATACACGTCCCTATATTTCGGGGAAAAGAAAGAAAGGAAATGAAAAAAAAGAAAGAAAGATATCTCCAACCAAAACAAAAGAGAGAGAGAGAGAGAGAGAGAGAGAGAGAGAGAGAGAGAGAGAGAGAGAATGAGAGAGAGATTCCACTTCTCACTAGTTTGGCAACGGAAATTCTCTACATATCTACATACCCTAACTATTTGCTCTTATCAGTCCTGATCTCTTGGACCCCTGTAGTCCAAGAGATTTATGGTCACTCACCGTTGGATGTAAATTCAACGGTTCACTCATTTATGACTTGAATCGGGTAATAATCATTTATGTCATATTGCATTTATATATATCATTTTGAACCATTGGATTAATATCCAACGGTGAGTGACCACAATCTCTTGGACTCCTGTGGTCCAAGAGATCGGGACTGTTGCTCTTATATATACACACTTTTATTTTTCCTTCAGCTCTTGTAACCTTCATATGTAACATTTATAATTTGGTGATCATTTTTGCTCTTAGTGGTCCTAATAGATATATTATAAAATAAAATTATCATTCATTATCATTAATTTATGATTTTATAATTCTCATGTGTATATGCATGCATAATTTTTAAGCATCTTATTGCCTTTGGGTACTTATGCCTCTCCATGGGTGTTATTTATGAACATGGCTTCAATTTTCAATGAAGTCTACTTCTGGGAAGTTGAGTATAGACCTTATAGATCTACCATACTTTATTATAAATTTTCCAATATAATATGAAAAAATTCACGTACTATACATGTATTTTTCACATTGTATTAAATACAAATTAATATATATTACCATTTTAAATAAATAATATTAAAATATTATATAGTGGCAGAAAATTCCATTGTATTTTTAAAAAAATTTACCGCATACGTATTTTATTCGTACATTTTCCAATTCATATTTTACTAACTATGTTACTTGTTCCCGTGAATGTCCTTATTTGTTCAAAAAATATATCGAATGTTTCTACTGTATTTTAAATGTTGGAAGATAGTTGCATGTAATTCATTTAAAAGTTAAAATTGTGAATTAACTAGAAATATATGTATTGTATTTATAAACTTCAATGGGATGGAAAAAAGTCCAATATTTGAAAGTTAAGGCTCTTAGCCTGAGTTTATAAGAAGTTGGGTTACTCTCCGTATTGTCAATTGAGGTTTTGGGGTGGAACCTCAACTTCTTTTATAGTATCATATTGGGTTTGCCCACATGTGACACTCAATGACCGTGCACATACTCCACATCACCCATATATGTTCTTACGTATTATGCTTAGTCCAATAACCACACGTGCTCCACGTCGTCTAGTATATGTGAGAATGATGATTCTAATAGTGCTCTTTCTTGAGAACCAAAAAGGAAAAGGCCCTCCCTAGGGTGACAAACCTTGAGATATCTCAAAGGTGGTGTATCAAAGTTAAACCTCTTCTTTCCTTCATTAAAGTGTAGTGGTAGAGTCATGGAACAATCAACACATAGTATACGATGAAAAGTTTAGTTTTAAGCTAAATCTTCCTTAAATAGCTTATGTTGCATATATTAGAGGTTAATATTGGTCATGGCGTAATGAAATTTTCCAAAATATTGCACATTTCCTTCACAAATGGCCTGCACAACTTGGAGAACAAGTCACCAAAGAGGTACTAGTGTAGTGCCAGCCAACCCTCTTTGTTGCCTAAGTCAAAGTGGAGGAAATGGTGTTTTGAGAGAACAAATGGATAAAGGTTGTATGAGTAGAGAAGTTATTACATTTGTTTGAATGTAGGTGGTGAAATTGGTACTTAGGTGAAGTGGTGGTAAATTAAATGCCAATCTAACGGACTCAACAATATCCATACACTTTTAACTTAACCAGAGACAAATATGACTAGTCAACTACTAGTCATAAAAACTGGCAACAAACACACACACACAAAGAACAACGATCAATACCTACAAGCCTAGAAGATTACTAGTGACAACCTAGGCACTCAGAGTGATCTGTCAATCTAGGCATCCACTGTGCTAGTAGCAACTAAGGTGGTAAGTGTGTGAATACATCATAACCATATGAACAACAAATATCAGATGATGACTAGTCAACAGCAAGAACACAAACCAAGAAAATCGTGAACAACAAAACTAGAAAACCTACCACTGGGAAAAACTGGGGGTCATTATCCTACTAGACAATCCACTAATTAAAGAAGATTCTTATAGAGAATACACAAGCAAGCTCAAGAAATCATAGATCTATTTAGAAACAAGCTATACCTCCTTTGTGCAATCTTCTTCTGCAACTTGGTTCAGCTAGTAGCTAGTCCGTCGTGTAAGTGGCAACTAGTCCATCAACTCCTTCACTCCATGGCATCGACGACTTAACTCCAAATCGAACATACATAATGAGATATAGATATTTTGAGATTAAAGGGTCAATTCTTTTATGAAACCATACTCTTGAAGAAATCAACCAAGAATCTAATCTAGACTAAAGACGATGACTAGTCATAATAAACCCATATGCAAACAAAAGAAGATGACTAGTCATAACTGAACCTAGATGCATATTATAAAAAAACATAGCAAATTTTAAAAAATCATTTTTAAAATCTCACAATGAAAAATGTTAGATAATAAGTTTTACTCTCAAGATTTCTGAACGGGTGAAGTAGATTTCGAAAATAAAAGCATATTTCAAAAGCTATTTGAAAACTCAAACTATACCCAGCAAATGCATAGAAGAAGAAGAAAAATATATATATATACATATATATATATCTCTCTCTCTCACAAAGATGCAGAGCTCATTCTCATAGAGAAGATGTAGAGCAAAATCAAAGCTCTCAAAACCTTGCTCTTTGAAAACGGCAGAGGCAAAAAAATGCCTCTCAAAATCAATACCCATACCTAGTCTCTCACTAGAACTCTCTCTCTGAAAACCATATCAGAAATTGTAAATGAGAGAGATGGTGAGTCCAAACCAGCCCCAACCTTTTTGGTAGGTCAAAAGGACACTTGTCAGTCAATTATTGGACTTAAAATAAGCAAAATCACGTGCCTTGGTTAAAAATCCTGTGCTGGAAATATTGGCCTATATGACTAGTCATCTCGACAAAGTATATGGATTCAAATGATGATTTTCCTATTGATGCCCATCATAAATGAATGCACAAATTACCTTAATTTTGTAGCCTCATAAGCTCTTCAATGTACTTCAACTTTGTAGCAAATAACCAATGCCTAGTTTCTAAAGATGAATTAAGAGGAATTACATGTAAGTGACATTTGGCAAGGAAAGCTAATTCTAAGAATCCTAAACTTAACAGGTGGAGGGTATTTATAGGAGAAGAATGGGGAGCAGATCTCTTTAATTCCATGCTTAGAACATGTCTGACTTGTCAACAAGCTCATTTAAAAGAATTCTACATTATTCGTACTATACTAATTTTTCTTCAACAACACTTAATTTGTTAATGATGTATAACAAGAAAAACAGGGTTTTGGAACATAATATGATGGTATAGAAGATGGCCAAGCTAGCCCAAATATTGTGAAAATAAAATAAAATACACAGTTGCATCTAACGAAGTAAACTAATAACTAGGGTTGGACATAATTACTAAAAACTCAACTAAATCATTCGAACTGGACCAGTTTTGTCGGGTTGGTCCAGTTTTTATATTAAAAAATAGTGAATTGGTTTTAATATTAATATAAGTTTTAATTTCTCTGAATCGGCAAAATAAGGGACCGAACCGGCCTCTTTTGTTATATATATATATATATATATATATATATATATATATCTTATAGTAAAAAGTATTAAAAAAATCAAAGGGAGTGTAGGTGGATAAAAGAAGAGTGGAAAAATCAGCACCCTATATTTTTTAAACACCTTTTCCACACTGGCAGACTTTCAAGCTCATGATGGGCCTAACTCTTCTTTCTTCCATCTTCTTCTCTTTTCTCTGCTCGCCGCCTCCTACTTCCCTTTCTTCTCCCTTTACTAGCGAAGTCATCGTCTTCTCAACCAAAACCACAATAATTTCTCGGCGAGCCGATTATAGTCGATCTTTCATCTTGTCGGGGCAATGACGGTCTCTGAAAAAGCTACATGGACTTCATTCAATTCAGTAATCGGCTACTTTAACGGTTATCGAACAGTGCCCAGCCTTACTAATAACACAAGAACAAAACTCATGATTCTTCTTCTGATATAGAGAGGGTTTAGCGTTTTGGTTATTTTCTAAAAGACCCCATTCATATAATATTTTTCAAAGTTCGGAGATATGGATCTCAGCCAGGTGAGTTGACTCGGTTCCACATCTAACCCATCTTCAATTTATTGCTTGCTATATTAGATGCTGCAATTAGAGTTACGATTAACAAGCTCTTTGATGATTTTCGATTTTCTGTACTATACTTGTATGTATATATGTTTTTCCTTTGACTAGGGGTTTTGTTCACCTCAACTCAAAATTCATGAGCACGGTTGGATGAATATGCTTATGGGTAATGGGAGTGAACAAAACCCAAACGAGTTTATGCGCACCATACTCCTTTTCTCTTTAACACTTTTTATCCCATTGAATTTTTCTTGGCAAAGTTTTAACGATACAATATTAAGCATTTTCAACATGTTATGGATGATGGGGACAAAAGTTACATTTTTTACCAAACGTTTTAACTAGGCAAGCTATTATTGATGTGCAACTATCTAAACGAGAAAATTTGTATATTATAGAGATAACAATATTTTGCTACATCAACTAATCACGTTTTATTTTGTGCAAAAGTTATTATGCATGTTATTGTCGTCATGATTCTTGTTCACAATTTATTGTAAAGTTAGAACTTTTATTGGTCACTTTTGTTTCATATGGGTTCTCTATGTCGGGTCCTGCCCATCTTGCCAAATTGACCCAGAAGACGGCCAAGCCCACCCAATATTGGTGAAAATATAACAAAAATAAAAGGCTGCATCTATCTAACGAAGTAACGTAGTATCGCAAGAACAGAGCACTGAAATTCTTCTTCAGAGAGAGAGAGAGAGAGAGGGGGAGATCTGTTCTCTTCGGTTTTGTTCATCCCCATAAGACACAAGCTATAGCTGAATTTTCCCGAAGACCCCCATTTACATAATATTTCCGAAGTTCAAAGATATGGATCTCAGCCAGGTGAGTTGACTCGGTTCCACATCTAACCCCTCTTCAATTTATTACTTGCTATATCAGATGCTGCAGTTAGAATTACGATTAACATGCTCTTTGATGATTTTCGATTTTCTGTACTATACTTGTATGTATATATGTTTTTAATTTGCATTTTATGTATTGTGGGTTAAATGGTGCGATTACGAGAGTTTTGGGGTATTACCATATCTGGCTTATGGGTTTTGGTTGTTGAGAGGGTTTAAGCGTGCCCATTTGTTTGGTTCCTGAGAAAATAATGGGAAAGACTTGGGAAGTTAACTAACATTTCATTTGGAAATTTGCCATGCTATATATTATTGACGGAAAGACGAAAGGGAGAATTGTTGGAATTTGCTAGACAATGTATATGGTCATCTGTACCTTTTGTTTTTGCAATTTTGTAGATGAAGTATTTCCATTATTACGGTTTTGGCTGAATGGTAGATCTGTGATTTCAGATTCTCTTTAGGTGGATGTTGCTGTTGAAATTTTCTGAGCTTAGTCATTTGTTTGGTTGAGTAGAAAATTGTGAAAACTAAGGGGAGATTATTTAATAATCCATTAAATTGAGCGAGAATTATTATAATCTATATTCTTGTGATTACTTATTTTTACCTAAAGATCAATATGGTACTTAAGATGTCTAGTGTTGTGCAGGTGTTTAGTTCTACTCTGCATAGGATTGGAATTAAATCCAATTCTTGAATATGAAAGGTTTTATAGAAGAGGATCAACAAATAGGAGAAATTTTTTGTTGTTTAGTCACCAGAAGAAAGAGTTCAACTGACTTCTATATTCTTCATTTTTAGAGGAAAATATGTCATAAGGGCATTGTATTTTTTATCATGGCTGCATTATTTTCTTTGAGAAGGACAAAACATCATGGTATGCATAATATGGAAGTTTCTTACCATTAAAACAAAAATATGAACGTTCAGAAGGATGCATGATACCTTTTGCTTTTTTTGCCATTAAACATGAACTTCGGGTCTTATTATGCTGAAGTTGTTTAGTGATTTAGTATAGTAAGTCAGGAGTTCTTTTGAACGGATTCATGTGTCTAAACGAGTTATGATGCTTATTTGGTAGAATTTGAATTGCACTTTTCCATGTAATTAATTCTATTCTCCCTGATTCTCAACAGACGAAGAAGCCACACGCGCCACCAAAGCGCTTCGTGAGGAGCCAAATCCCGGACTCAATCCTACACGACGCGGCTCTTAACGCCGCAGTAGCGCTGCTTCCCTCCAACTACAACTTCGAAGTCCACAAGTGCGTCTGGCGTGTCCGCTCCACCCATGCCTCGCGCGTGGCCCTCCAACTCCCCGAGGGCCTCCTCATGTATTCTCTGGTGCTCTCTGACATCCTCTCTACCTTCGGTGGCGCCTCCCAGTGCTTTGTTCTTGGCGACGCGACCTACGGAGCGTGCTGCATAGATGACCTAGCCGCCAAAGCCCTTGACGCTGACCTCCTCATACACTTTGGCCACAGCTGCCTCGTCCCCCTCCACGTCACCACAATCCCCTGCCTCTATGTCTTTGTTGAAATATCCATTGACGTCTCCCGATTAATCGAGACTGTCCATCTCAGCATCCAAAACCCTCACTCAAAAACCCTTGTCCTCGCCGGGACCATCCAATTCGCCTCTGCAATCCGAGCCGCCAAACCCGAGCTCGAAGCCCGTGGTTTCAAGGTCCTCAACCCACAGTCAAAACCGTTGTCCGCCGGTGAGGTTTTGGGCTGTACAGCCCCCAAAATCGCACGCAATATATGCAGAAACAGCAACCAGGAGGAGGAGGATAAGGAGAGCATCGTGGTTTTTGTGGCGGACGGGCGGTTTCATTTGGAAGCGATTATGATAGCGAATCCAGAGCTTAAGGCTTTTCGGTACGACCCCTATTTGGGGAAGCTGTTTCTGGAGGAATATGATCAAAAGGGAATGAGGGAGTCGAGGAAGAGCGCAATTTTGAAGGCAAAGGAGGCCTCAAATTGGGGTGTGGTGTTGGGGACTTTAGGAAGGCAAGGCAATCCCAGGATTCTACAGAGGCTGGAGAAGAAGATGAGGGAGAAAGGGTTTGCTTATACAGTGGTTTTGATGTCGGAGATTAGTCCTCCGAGAATTGCTCTGTTTGAGGATTCAGTGGATGCTTGGATTCAGATTGCTTGTCCCCGCTTGTCCATTGATTGGGGAGATGCGTTTAAGAAGCCGCTGTTGAATCCGTTTGAGGCTGACATTGCTCTTGGTTTGATTCCTGGTTGGTGGGACAAGACTAAAAAGAATGATGTGGGTTGCTGTGGTTGTGCTAATGGAAATGGGGCCGCGGCTGGAGAGGAAGAAGCTGTTGTTGGGGATTATCCCATGGACTACTATGCTTTGGATGGTGGAGAGTGGAATTCATCTTATGTCAACAAGCCTTCCCGCCCGCTTAGGAGGGATTGTGCATCGGCTACTGCTGCTAACATTGAATAGCTGGTGAGTTTTGCTTTTTGTATATTTGTATTTGTATTAGAGAAAATTTTCTTGTTTTCAATCTCCATTGGTTGGTTCCCTCAATAAAAGAAAAAAAATTACACACATCTTAATTTGAAGTACTACTATTTGCAGTTGGTTTGATGTTCTTGCGGCTGGAGGAAGCTCCTAGGGTCGAGGCAATAGGATTGCAGCCCCAGGATGAGGTTTTCAAACATTCTAAGTGATTGAATGCATTTTTATGAAAGAAAAAGAAATAGGGTTTTGTGACCTAATGATGTCTTACAGCCTGATCTCTGATCAAAGGCCAAAATAGCCTATTATTATATTATGATGTATAATATATAACATGCATGTTAAAGGCCACATGGCTTGGAGAGGTGCGGCAAGCCAAGAAAGAAAAGGGGCAGAGTTGGCCTATTACTACATTATAACATATAATATGCATGTTAAGGGCCACATGGCCTGGAGATGTGCGGCAACTCAATCAATTAGTTTAGTGGGGCTTTCTTTCTGGCTCTATGTTGACTTCATTTTGGGTTAAATAGGGTTGCCATCAAACCGACCGATCCAACCACACCGGCTGAATCAAACCATATTTGCTGGTTTGGTTTGACCAAAGAAAGAGAACATAAAAAGATTGCTGCAGAATCTTTGGCCTCACGGATCTTGTTTGCTGTAGAACCTTGAAAGGTCATACAGGAAAGGTATGATACTCACAAATACACGTAATACATATACATCATATGTTTTCTGTGCGGTCTGTGGAGTGTTCTAGTTGTAAAAATGAGCTTCTTTTGAAAGCACATTAGAGGGGTTAATGGACTTGTTGGGCATTGGTAGTTTGAAGTGTACTATTAGGAATAAAAAGCTTTTTAAATCAAATAAAATAAAATTGAGTACGTGAAAATTGTAGTTGAAGATTAGATAACCAATGTGGATTCTATTTTGCTTGGTATCTGCTTGTTTCATGCTTGGTATTGGAAATATCATGATCTCTGGATAAACAGGCTTATAAATCTGTTGTTTTTCTGTTTGCTTCGTATATGTTTGTTAGAATGTAATCTGCTGATATTGACTTGTGTCAAAGATCAGACCATTCAATTATTGTATCATGAAATCTGGTTTCATTACTTCCACCTTTGGTGTGCAGAATGAGGAGAATGATCAAAGCAGCAGAGATAACAGGCTGCTTATTGCTAATATTATTATTATCTTATTATTCTTTTGTATTTCTTGACAAGTTGGGTTTGTATTAACTGTTTAATAGGATGTTTGATGGAATGTTGATGTTTTGAAAGTATGTAGCAGGGTATGGTTGATTTGCAGACAGTATGTAGCGGATATGGTTGCCGCTTCATGGTGATTGAATGCTATTTTGATGCTTATGCTTATGTTGAATGCTATGCTGATACTTGTGAGCAGTTTATGTGTGATTGGATTTTTTATGTTTTGAAAGTATGTGGCACTGGCAAGTTAACAAGTGAAAAAATGGATTTGCATTAGGTACAAACTGCCCGAACTAAACCGACTATTAATTGTTTGATTTGGTTTGGGTTCCATTGTTGTTTTAGGCAAAACCGAATCAAATCAACCCATGGTAATCGGTTCAGTTGTGATTTGAGGGCAAAATGGAACCAAATTGGACTGTGCCCGCCCCAATTGAGTACTATTTATTAACTCTTAAATTTTTTGTCCAGCTCGCAGCTCCCACGTCCCACCCCTTCTTTTTCACCTTCTAGAAACTCAGAACTCTGAAAATTTGTGACTAATAGGAAACTCAATTCAGAAGCACAAGCTTTGGTGGCCATGGCTATGTGTAATCGTCATAAACTCCACACCTCACACCTTGATGACCGTGAATATAAAGATTGCTATGGTTATATCACACAAGCCTTTGACTAGGGGGTTTGTTCACCTCAACTCAGAACTCATGCGTACGGTTGGATGGCCATGCTTATGGGTACTCAATTGATGAGAGTGACCAAAACCCACGAGTTTATGCGCAACATACGCCTTTTCCCTTTAACACTCTTTATCCCATTGAATTTTTCTTGGCAAAGTTGTGAAGAGACAACATTAAGCATTTTCAACGTGTTATGGATGATGGAGACAAAAGTTACACTTTTTACCAAGTGTTTTAAAGAGGCCAGCTATTATTGATGTACAACTATCTAAGCGAGAAGAACTTGTATATCATAGATATAACAATATTTTAACACATCAACCAATAACGTTTTATCATGTGTTATCATGCGTATTATTGTCGTCATGATTCTTGTCCACGATTTTTATTATAAAGTCATAACTTTTATTGGTCACTTTTGTTTAATATGGGTTCTCTATGTCAGGCCCTGCCCATCTTGCCAAATTGACCCAGAAGACGGCCAAGCCCACCCAATATTGGTGAAAATATAATAAAAATAGAAGGCTGCATCTATCTAACGAAGTAACGTAATATCGCAAAAACAGAGCACAGAAATTCTTCTTCAGAGAGAGAGAGAGAGAGAGAGAGAGAGAGAGAGAGAGATCTGTTATCTTCGGTGTTATGTTCATCCCATAAGGCACAGGCTATAGCTTAATTTTCCCAAAGACCCCCATTTAAATAATATTTCCGAAGTTCAAAGATATGGATCTCAGCCAGGTGAGTTGACTCGGTTCCACATCCACCCCCCTTCAATTTATTGCTTGCTATATCAGATGCTGGAATTAGAGATAGAATTAATACACTCTTTGATACGTTTTGTTTTGCTCTGCTATACTTGTATGTTTATATGTTTTTCATTTGCATTTGATGTATGCTGGGTTAAATATTGGGATTACGAGGGTTATTGTGTTAATGCCGGATCTGGATTATGGGTTTTGGTTATTGAGAGGTTTTGAGCTTGCCCATTTGTTTGGTTGGTGAGAAAATAATGGGAAAGGGCTGGAAGTTAACTAACATTTCATTTGGAAATTTGCCATGCTATGTATTGTTGACAGAAAGACGAAAGGGAGAATTCTTGGAATTTAATATACGATTTGCACCTTTTGTTTTTGCATTTTTGGTAGATTAAGTATTTCCATTTTTACAGTTTTGGCTGAATGGTAGATCTGGGATTTCAGATTCTCTTTAGGTGGATGTTGTTGAAATGTTTTGAGCTTAGTCATTTGTTTAGTTGAGGAGAAATTTGTCCAAACTAAGAGGAAATTATCTAGTCGTCAATTAAATTGAGCGAGAATCATTATAATCTATTTGTTGAAAATGAAAGGTTTTATAAAAGAGGAACAACAAATAGGATAAATTTTAGTCACCGGAAGAAAGATTAAACTGACTTCTAAATTCTTCATTTTCAAAGGGGGAAAATATGTCATAAGAGCATTGTATTTCTTATCATGGCTTACATTATTTTCCTTGAGAAGGACAAAGCGTCATGGTATATATAATATGGAAGTTTCTTGTCAGGGAGAAAACATTATGAATGTTCAGTATGATGCATGTAACCTTTCCCGCTTTTATTTTTTCCATTGAACATGAACTTCGGGGCTTATTATGCTGTAGTTGTTTACTAATTTAGTATAGTAAGCCAGGGGTGCTTTTGAAAAAACTCATGTCATGTAATTAATTCTATTCTACTCTCATGTGCAGCCACAAGGGGAAAACTATGCTAACCCAAAGACATGCTTCTTCCATGTTCTTTTCAAGGTCTAGCATCTGAACTTTTGTTGCGTAGCAATTCTCATAAAAAGAAATTGTTATTTACAAATGTTGTGCCTCCTTCACTGTATAACATTATGTTCCTTTTCTTCCACAGGCTGGGGCGTTGGCTTTTTACATACTTTCTGCCCTCTTCTTTGATAACTTTGTCATCATTTTTGTTGTGACTGTTCTTCTTGCTGCTCTTGATTTCTGGGTAGTTAAGAATGTGAGTGGACGCATTTTAGTTGGTTTGAGGTGGTGGAATGAAATAAATGATCTTGGTGAGAGCGTGTGGAAATTTGAGTGCCTTGACCAAGAGGTAGTAACAAAATTTCTGTTATCAGCTTCTCTTCCCTTTTTTACTATGCTCAATTGCTTTAAAGTCATTCTACTACTGGCTCTGCTATCACTTGGCTGTCATCCATGCTGATCCTTCCTTGTTTGGCTTTAGTCATTGGCTCGGATGAACAAAAAAGATTCATGGCTCTTCTGGTGGACGCTTTACCTCACGGTAAGAAAATAGGCTTCGATATAAAGTGTGGTGAGACACCAATTTTCGATTGTTCCATATTTTATAAAGATTGAGAAGATATATCAGGTGGTCTATACTGATAATTGATCAATTAAATACGATAGGATGTAGATATTACAAGTGTTGTGTAACTGAAATAATTTATAAGTATCTGGATGGATCCACTTGGGAGTTGATGATGATATGGATAATATTCATAACTGAAAAAGTACTTTAGAGTTTGTGTTGCGAGGTCCATTTCTGGTTTCATGTACACATATAGTTGTATTTTTTAGCTGTTTTAAATTCACAAGTTGCTGTTTTTCATTTTTGAGCAGGCTGTTGCATGGATTGTGCTTGGAATATTTTCTCTAATAAAGTTTCAGGCAGATTATCTCCTTGTTGTAGGAGTTTGTTTGACCCTCAGCATTGCAAATATTGTTGGCTTTACCAAATGCCGCAAAGGTACGGAAGCACCAATTTGACTTTGTCATTGTGCATATACAGAAATTCTCTGTGCATGAAACCTGTTCTTTGTTAAAGGGCGGATTTTGTATTTATATTGTTGATAATGTGTATGGATAACATGTCGGTACATTTTGTGGTTGATATGTTATCCACAGTGATATCGACACCTTATCAATACCATATCTACAGTCCGTCCTTCGATAAAGAATGTATGTCCTGTCCAGAGAAGAACTTTATATATAAAACATGTTTTTGTGTGTCGTGTGTCATTAAAAGGTTGTCTACATAAAATCAGGCATCTCTAGGCCTTCTCACCTTGCATTATGTCAAACTATTTTAATGAGCATTCATTTTGAAATGTGTAGTGTACACCCATTTTGGATAGATAACATGAAAAACAATTCTAGTGCATCAAGTCCAGGTTATGCTAGATGCAAATCTTGCAGCCTCATAAAGTGAAGCAAATCCACAAAGAGAATCTATTAAATAATGATACTTGATCACACCAACAAATTTTAAAACCACAAAACCCAAACATAGAAATCAACAATGAAGCAAACCCGCAAAGAGAATCTATAAGAGAGAAGCATCAAAATGTTTTGATTTCCATGCACAAACATATATACGGGGGATAGAAATTTAATATATAAAAAACGAAGTATGAATGTAAGACTTTTTTATTTCTTGTGCATTAGCTACTAAACTCTCTCTTTATAAGGACTAATTCCTGCAGGTAACATGCATGTTACGCATACAACTGTGAGATAACATTTCAAACATCCTTGCCATTCTGTAGACTACATATACTAATTTTGTTTCCATGTTCGTGATTAAAAACACTTTCGATGTTCCTTCCAGATGCGAAAAAGCAGATCCAACAGTTTGCCTCCCAGACCATTGCCTCCCGGTTCTCATCAACGATTCAATCAGCATTCAGTGTTGTGTGAGTCACGCAAGCAGGAAGATGGAAATAATTTTTGTGGAATGAACTTGTGTAAGAGGCGTGTACATGATCACCATATTGACCGGCGTTAGCCTGGCTTCTTATTGAGCTTCTGTAGGGATACGAAGGTTGCAGATACAAAGTTTTTGTATGGAATGTTTAATATCTCTATTGGCATGTATGATAAATACAGGAATATTCAGATTTGGACCATTAACTTTGGCTTTTTTGCCCTCTTTTTTAAAATCATAATTTGTATTTTATAGGCACATTATTAATGAAAGAGCCCCATGCATCAGAAGATGCGAAAGCAGTGTTTTCTTTAAGGTGCCAAATGCACTGGAACAATGGCTGCCTTCGGTGCCCTTTCCTCAGTTAAACCAAAATACAGTGTTGGTGGCACCTGAATGTTTCAAGAATCAGACCCTAATAACAAACCTAAGTAGAGGTCGATTGGTTGGTTAATCTTGTGTTGGATAAGCAATAGAACAGAGGCATGCCATGGTTGGCAGTGTCCTCTCTCTTTTAGAGAAAACTTGTCTACACCGGGAATGTTACGGTGGTGGTATTTCAAGTCAAACACGTAATGTCATGCACTTTAATTTTGCCATATGACAATGTGTGATTAGCTTGAGATGTCATCATAGTGACAGTTAAAAATGTGACATTTGTATTTGAACTATAGATGAGAAGCCTGTTTTTGTACCTTTAGAACAACACCCTTTACTCTTAATTTTACTACATTAGCAATCATAACTTCAAAGATAGAACTAGTGTCAAGGGGCACAATCCTTAAACTCATTGGTAGGTTTGGTAATGGATGTGTTGTGTGAGGATTATATATGTGTCAAGAATGCTCAACTCAAATTGGACCCGTTTAATAAATGTGTCGTGTTGGGTTGACCCACTAATTTCTCGTGTGGGTTTCGAGTCGTGTATCGGGTTGACCCGCTAAGTAGTAGCAACTAGTAACTAGCGAGGTAAAAATGTAAACCAAAAAAGTTGAAAAAGAAATGGCTATTCAAAGAATTTTTCCATTATCACAATAATGTGAGAATTGGTTATGATGCGCAAAGAAACATGTACAAATATAAATATCAAATGATATATACATGTGAAATTCTACTTCTTTGAAAAACCCCTTGTAGAGACATTATAAATATAAAATGTTGCAGCATATAATCACAAAGTTATCATCAACATGATGGATAAGGCGCTAGAAGAGGAATGGAAGTGGCAAGAGTTTGAATCCCCTTTTGTGTGTGTGCTGAAGTCACCATTTCTATTCATTTTTAGCGCATTGGCTTTAGTGCATTGGTGGGTATCACACAGGTTGACAAGACACGTTTAATAAATGGGTTATATAGGTATTTTAATAGTTGGCGGATTGACTTGAAACCCACCCGTTTATTAAACGGGTCGACCCTAAAAGACCCAAATTTTTATTGTGCATGTTGAACCAACTAATTTCCTGTGTGGGTTTTGAATTGTATATTGGGTCGTATCAGAAATTGCCATCCCTTTCAGGGAATAGTATCAATAAATATATATTTATATTATAACATGTTTTCAAAATGTACTACGTGGCCGTATTACCTTAATTTTTTATAATCACTCGCGAAATTGGACTTTCTATCATACACATACAATTTTAGGGTTTAAAAAAAATTACCCCGAATGTCTTGTGTCGCCATGTAATTATAGGCTCTTTGTGTGCTAGGGTTTTGGGAGAATATTTCTTATTTGATTAGAATTATTTTTATCCAAAAAGATTATAGGAATTACTCCATGAGATTGGTGGAAATTGATTCCTTGATTTAGGGAGATATTCCTATCTTAAATTAAAGATAATTTTTCTAATTAAATAGGATTTAATTAGGATAATTAATTGACCTAAGGAATTTTCTTTTTTTATGGGTCATCTCCTTATTGGCCTGCGAAATATGTGTTCCCACATTGGCATATCTATATTGGACAAACAATAGTATACTTACAAGATTCTTTTACAATTAACTTATACATCCACTACAAAATTACGTCACTGCAATAAAATTAAACACAATTACGTATTGAATTGAGCACAAGAAGTGTATATGGTTATCACCATCCACGAATCCAACCTCATATCTTCTCCAACCAAGTGTACAACAATAAGACATGACCATTGACTAGTTTATACAGTATATCCATATTTAATGAAGGGAGTTGAAGTTTCACTCCAAAATCAATTGGCAATGGGAAAAGTAGCCTAATTCCTTATAAGTTAAGACTAGATTTCGTAACTTTTCAACGTGAGACGAACACTCTCAACATTTGACTTCATGCATCACCTCGTTGAAGGGAAGGAAACAAAACTGCAAGATTAATAGAATAGTGGACTCTGATGAAGTAGATCTAATTTAAAAGATTCACGATTGGGAAAAGATTAAGTTTCCTTTCTTGTTAGAAG